>NC_136266.1:104763475-104928475 GCF_964187855.1 Myxine glutinosa
GTCACACCCACGTCATGATGCGTCGCACAATCCAAACATTTGCATCATAAAAAATAATCAAAACATGGCATGGTGTGGAGTACCTGTCACCTCAGGTGAGTGGATGCAGATGGTGCGAGGAGATCCTTCATCCTAACTATCCTCTAAATGACTTTAACACACTTTACACTACCCGGGGTCTTTCCCTGCCAATCCATTGGCCAACTTACACTATGGGTTCTAATAACCAATTCCCATTGGCCAAACTGTGGTGCTCCTCAATTTGGGGTCTCACTCCCCCGATTCATCTCCCGGTGCTCTAGCACAATTTCTGGGCTGCGACGTGTACCTCTCCCAACAGGTCTACCCACCTGCACACCTCCACCACTGTAGTTGCCACCCGAGCTTACCTAGCTCCTCACCCTAACCTAACTAACTGGGGACAGCCCCTCTCCTGGCTCTGTCACCCCATGGTGCCCTCTGGCACTGGGCTACCCGGGTCCGTCCTCCGGATCCTCGGGCCCCATCCACAACAACTACTACCGGCTCCCAGAGCCCACCTGCGGCCTCACCTGGCCGACATCCTTACAGTGGTGGAGTGCCCAAACCAACTACACACACTAACAGGCTACACGCCCAGCCATTTCCACAACACTAATGCACCCATCCACAGACCATTCTTTCACCCGCCCCACAGATGCCAATATCCAAACCACAATTTACCTATACCCTCTACCTAACACTTACACTACCCGCCCCGGGTATCCGTGATGGGGGTCCACTCTTCCCCCATTCACACCTTCGCACCATCTACTCCACTCCACAATTTCCACCATTCTCACTCCACGACCATCCATTCCAATACTCCAGATATTCCACACTACCATTTATTCCACACAGCCACATACACCTGTTCTTCATTCACCTGTCGTTGCACACCTGTGTGCAATCATACCTGGTGCCACCTGCACCCTCCTCCTCTTCCTGGACCAGTTGGTCAACACAACACACAATCACCACTACTCCCTCATACACTGCTCCACACACCTGTTCAGTTGCACACCTGTGCAATCACACCTGTTCAATCACACCTGTTCAATCCTCACACACACGGCATCATCTCAGCTAACTACTCCCCTCTGAAACTTGCGCTTCCCAGTCGTCCCTTTAAACTATTGCGCTCCCTCGTCATTATAATCCACACTAATCTACCTGCGTCCCCACTACAGGTATCAGTCACTAACTAACCTTAACGTTACCTAATGTCAATCTCTTCTAGATCCCTACAATATAACCTAACCCACCCGGGCTAGTTTTCACTGCCATACACCCCATAAACTATAGCTCCTTTGCCCCCACCTTGTGAGGGATGACAGAGTTGCCATCCCACCACAGCGGGGCATCTCTCACTATCAATTTTGTTCGTCCAAATCCAACAATTCAAAAATTTTCCATTTACTGCCAATTCCATTCACTTTTCTAAATTTCGTTTTAAATCACTATCACTATCACCATCACCCGTCTACTTATTACATCCTCTCGGTGCGCCAATTCACATCTACAGCCCGGCTTCGTACAGCCGAGCAATGAACGCGGGTCGTTTTGTGCCAGCGGCTGGATACGTCCCGCATTCGGGGCAGGGACGGAGGCTTACCCGGGCCGAGATCCCATGCACCACTTCGGCGTGGAGCCATCCAATGTCCCGATCTCGACCTGCCGGCACGTCTCAATAGAAAGTGGTCGCCATGACGACCCTTCCTATCGAGCTGCCCGCTCCGCCTTGTGGAGCCCGGACGCGGCCGCTCCACGCGAGGCCCAGCGTGGATCGCGCACGGCGGTCCTTTCGAACCCGCCGTGGCTCGGATCTCCGCTGGTTCTCGCGGCACGCGAAGCCCGGCACGCACCGAGGGCCCGATCCGGCTAAAAGTCGACCTAACCTTTAACCCGGTTACCGTCGACGCTTCACCTGCAGGCTTACATGCATACGCTACCTCTTTCTTGCTCATACATGCAGCCGTTCCCATTCTCCTCGTACCTTTTCTTTCACACCTCGGTACACTCACTCCGCTCACCGACTTGGTCACACACCTGACCACCGAACACTTTGGCACACATTCGTTGCTCGCACACCTCACCAATACACCGCTTCGCGCCCCTTTCTCGGTCACCTCCTTTGTGACGATCACAGGTGTGCTCTCACCCGCACACCCAACCACGTGCCTCACTACCAACTCAAATGTGCCTTCCCACACACGCTCTACCATTCCAGGTGTGCATCCTTCCATCCCAGGTGTACATCCTCGCCCACCTGTCACAACCAGCTCACGCTCCGTTTCACTCTCACTACTCTCACCTCCACTCTCAGTCGCGCACTCACCCTTACTCTTGACAGCATGCGCTTTCCCCATGCACCCGTCCGTTACACACCTTTCTCGCGCATCCTCCCGCGCACACTTCTTCGTTACTTCCTCCGTAACACTCACCACAGGCATGCATTCTCCCTTACTCTTGACAGCATGCGCTTTCCCCATGCACCCGTCCGTTACACACCTTTCTCGCGCGTCCTCCCGCGCACACTTTTTCGTTACTTCCTCCGTAACACTCACCACACCGCGCTTCCCTGTGCTCCCTCGCACACGCGCTTCGACCAATTCACTCTTGACGGCACACTCACTCCTCGGCGTGCACTTTTTCCTCACACACCCCATGGTCGGACATTCTCGCACACCCCTTTTTTCGCACACCTGTCCTGTCACACACCTCACCAACGGCCTTTCACGAACACCCGGATCCAAACCAATCCCCAAGCCGACTGAATCTCCCCTCACATCATGTACATTGCCACTCACCTCCGTACCTCGTCGCACCTTCTCTGCCACCTGCAAACTTTTTATTTGGTTAGTGAGCACCGCATCATGATTTGAACACAGACCTTGTACACATTCCATCACCTCCTCCCGGATTTCTCTCTTAGTTTCTGTCCGTCCCTTCTTAATTTCACTCACCTCTTCTCCCACTTCCTCTAATTTTTGTTTAACCTCTTTTATTTCCCGGTGCGTCTCCTCAAGTTCGTCCTCTAAGGCTACCGTGACCGTTTCTACGTGCGTCCTTACCTCCCGGTCCTTCGTCTCCATTGCTTCTGTCACCTCTTCCACCCTCATTGTCAGTTCCTCCCGTACCATCTGACATTGCCTCTGTGTCGCTATTAATTCGTTTTTAATTTCTTTTTGTGTCGCCTTTAACCCTCCTAGTACCGCAGTGTTCTTTTGAACCTGCTCCACTAACTTAGTTTGTCCCTCTGTCAGCTGCTCCACCTCCTCCGTCAGATCTTCTATTCCCCCCTGTAACTTTGCCGTATTATTTCTCACCTCTTTCTCTATACGCTTTTCGCCTCGCTTTACCTCCTCGCGCAGCCCCGAGACCTCCTCACTCACCCCTCGTCGTATTTCCTCCATCTGGTTCCCCATCTGTTCGATTTCCCGGGCGGATTGTTCCCCTATTTCCCGCAATTTGTCCTCCATCCTATTTTCTAACCCCTCTAACCCATTTTTCACTCCCTCTATTTGATTCTCTTGAGCGGCCATTCTGTTTTCTACCCCCGTTAACCCATTCTTTACTTCTTTTATCCCGTTGTCTAACCCCTCAAATTTCTTTTCTAATCCCTCACCGGTACCCCTCATTTGGCCCTCCAATCGCTCACCCTGAGCATCCATCCGGTTCCCCATTACCCCCATTTGGTTTCCCATCCTGTTTTCCATCCCTTTGAAATTATCGTCTGTTTTTACCATAAAGGCCATCATCTGTTTCATAAACAGGTTCCAATTCATTGGCATCTCGGGTTCGGCTACCGCGACCATGGGCGTGGCTAAATTTGGTGCCGCAACAACCATGTGCGCGAGGACGCCATCTTGTGCACCTGATACACCCTCAACCACACCTTCTTTACTCTCCTCCACCCTTTCCTCCACATACATTTCCCCGAGGTCCTGGGTCGATTCTACCCCGTCTATCTCTCCCACCGGCATCCCGTCGCCTTGAACAGCCATGGCGCGATTTCAAAATTCGGATTTTTATACAACAAACAAATTTCGGCTTTATAATTTCGAGCGCGTAAACGCGCTCCGGGTCCGATCTCACTCCTCGACACCAATTGTTATAGTACTAACACAATTGGTGTCCAAAATTTGGGCTAAATAAATTTAGTCCCAGGTTCGAATCCCATCTCCTGACTACCAATTGTTATAGATCGCGGTTAGATGTTATAGACCGAGCGGTGGTGTAAGACCGCGACCTAACAAACTCACCCGATTCACCCAGACTTTGGCCGTATCGCACCGTAGCTGCCCAATGGGGAAAAGACAAAGGCGACGAATGCAAAGAGGAAAAAAGAAGGCCAAGACGAAAGACAAAAGGTTTGAAATATTACTACTGAATTTATTTACTATTTACACACAAGCAACAAAAAGCAATTCAGTTTATTTACAAGTACAAGACGCAGATGACACAGTGCAAATTTAGCTTATCTACAGACTTAACTAACCCAGGACAGCACAAACAGAACACTGACTCACGCGGGGAATTGATGATAGGACTGGCGGGAGATGGATGGCTGGCGGGATAGGGAGGTCCACTGGTCCTTCAGCACGATTGACTCGTTGGGCAGCCGCCGCTCCTCCGCGGCCGTGCTCCAAACTGCCGTCCAGGCCTCACGCTGCTGTGGCTGCTGTTTCGGTGGCTCCAGCTGCAGCAAATGCAGTTGCGGTGGCTCGAGCTGCAGTTCAACTCTGGACTTCTTGGTTGGACTCAACTCCTTGGACTCCCTCTCGTCTCTCGGTAAAGGCTCATCTCCCGTCTGCCTGTCTGGTCCAAACCCTCACTCTTTCTTCTTTTCTCTCACTCCTCACCACCGCAACCACTGACCCTCCTCTGGCAACCGACTCAGACCAACTCATCTCTCTTTGCCACACCCCTGCCTTGGGTTATATAGGCCCCCGCCCCTCAACCTTTGCGAACCTCCCCCACCGCTCTTCCTCCGCCCTCTGTAGCCAAACCCCTGGCTCATGGTTGGTCGAGCGGGGCTGGTTCACTCCTCCCCCTCTATGACGAGGTGGAGACACGCCTTTCTTCCCCAACCCTGCCTCGTGGCCAATGGCGGCAATTGGATCGGAGGGGAGGTAATATGGGCAATCGAGGCTTTTGGGGATGGGAAGGAAAGGGGGTCTATTCTCTTTCACTGGTGCAATGGAGTACTTTTAATTAATGGGAGACACAGCCTTATCCTAAAACACAGAATAAGAGATAACTATCAAAAGAAAAGATATATCGTGACCTACATGTATGTTTTTCTATGGACTAACTACGGGAACGCCCTTTGACCTTTATACAACCACAACGGAGGGAGGAGGGGTGATATTTTACAACAACCTTTTACAACAACCTTTTACAACATTTTACCACCACCACAAAATAAAAAAAAAACACATTCTCATATTCACAACAATATTATGGTCACATAAAAACATAACAATCATGCCGTTTTCAATATTTTATTCTGAATAATTTAAGGTGAAATTTTTTGGGAATTTTAGGCATATTTTCACCTCAATTTAAGTATGGAGCTATAGGTCCATCACGGACAGTGTGGATGACGTTTATGTTTTCTAACGTACAGTCATTGTTCTGAGAAGACCTCTAGCGATCTTTGCGTCAATAACGTGTGTAGGACCCACGTGATCGGATCACTGACTCAACCCTACGTCTCATAGACCCTGTAAGCCGTCGTATGCGTTGCTGTGGCAGGTTGTTCCATTCCCGATGTAATGCACGTTCCAATTCATCCAGATTGGCTATTGGAGGGACCATCTTCGCAATTTGTCGTCCCAACATGTCCCAAACGTGCTCGAGGGGGTTCAGGTCAGGACTGTACGCAGGCCAGGGGATGGTTGTCACAGCACCTTGCTCCAGCAAGGCTCGGACGCGTCTCGCACGGTGAGGCCTGGCGTTGTCATCCATGAAGATGGGTCTGGGTGGGTCCTCAACGGAGAGCGATATGCCGAGGAAATCCTGAATACCACCGTAATCCCGCACTTCGATGACCACACCCTCGCCAGCAGACCCATCTTCATGGATGACAACGCCAGGCCTCACCGTGCGAGACGCGTCCGAGCCTTGCTGGAGCAAGGTGCTGTGACAACCATCCCCTGGCCTGCGTACAGTCCTGACCTGAACCCCCTCGAGCACGTTTGGGACATGTTGGGACGACAAATTGCGAAGATGGTCCCTCCAATAGCCAATCTGGATGAATTGGAACGTGCATTACATCGGGAATGGAACAACCTGCCACAGCAACGCATACGACGGCTTACAGGGTCTATGAGACGTAGGGTTGAGTCAGTGATCCGATCACGTGGGTCCTACACACGTTATTGACGCAAAGATCGCTAGAGGTCTTCTCAGAACAATGACTGTACGTTAGAAAACATAAACGTCATCCACACTGTCCGTGATGGACCTATAGCTCCATACTTAAATTGAGGTGAAAATATGCCTAAAATTCCCAAAAAATT
This sequence comes from Myxine glutinosa, assembly GCF_964187855.1. Lineage (NCBI taxonomy): Eukaryota > Metazoa > Chordata > Myxini > Myxiniformes > Myxinidae > Myxine > Myxine glutinosa. The sequence goes on from NC_136266.1 coordinate 104,770,021, forward strand.
TCACCTTAAATTATTCAGAATAAAATATTGAAAACGGCATGATTGTTATGTTTTTATGTGACCATAATATCACTTCTCCAGAAAATATAGCAATATCATGGGTATATTACACTGTTTTGACGACAACAAACTTGTAATGTGCGAGGTTGTAAAAACACGGGGGGGGTGCTTAACTTAATTCTTTGTGTATATATCTCGGCAATTTCCCGTATGTGGCGACGAATTTTCAATATATCTTGGCATTTTCCCGTCTGTTATTTCAGGCGGTGTATGACTGACCATGCCGCGATTTAAAAAAATATATCTCGGCAATTTCCCGTGTGTGGCGACACGTGAACGAAGCTATGCTCCTCTCTCCACATTATTGTGACGACGTATAAATTAAATATTTCATCGTGACGATTGTCATCAAATGGACGAATTTTTAATATATCTCGGCATTTTCCCGTCTGTTATTTCAGGCGGTGTATGACTGACCATGCCGTGATTGTAAAAAACATATATCTCGGCAATTTCTCGTGTGTAGCGACACGTGAACGAAGCTATGCTCCTCTCTCCACATTATTGTGACGACGTATAAATTAAATATTTCATCGTGACGATCGTCATCAAATGGACGAATTTTTAATACTAGGGCATGCCCGTACTATATATAAGCTCGGACGTGCCCGTACGTGGGTGCCCGTTCCTTGCCAAAAAAAAAAAAAAAAAAAAATTTGTGTAGGGGTGTGTGTGTGTAAACATCCTAGGGCGTGCCCGTACGTGGGTGCAAAAAAACATGCGTGCAAACAACAACAACAAAAAAAAACTTTGAAACCACGTGGCAGTAACGACCACAGAACCCCCCCCCCCCCTCTATTTACATGAATGGTTTGGTCCATTCGCAACGACCACAGAACCCCCCCCCCCCCTCTATTTACATGCAATGGTTTGGTCCATTCGCAACGCCAAAGCGAACGGCGAACGGCTAAATCGCCATAGCTCGGTAACTACTTCTCCGATTAATATGAAACCTTGAAAAGGCACATCCTCGGGTCCCCAGCAATATACCTGGCAAGTTTAAAGTATATCGGACCCGTGGTTGTCGAGAAACAGCGGTCACAGACAAACATACACACATACACACATACACACATACACACATACACACATACACACATACACACATACACACAGAGATTAATGGAATTATAGATAGATATCTCGGCATTTTCCCGTCTGTTATTTCGGGCGGTGTATGACTGACCATGCCGCGATTTAAAAAAAAAAAAATCTCAATGGACTTGAAGTTACAGGCCTTTGAGAATTCATTTCATTCTATAAAGGGCAACTTTCATCGGATTTTCTTCCCGTTTTTTTTCAACCGAGTCTAAAACTATGTTAGCGACTGTGAAAAATGAAATGATATATCGAATTTGATTTGAAATAAAAGTGTGTGACAGAGGAAGACACCACGGGCCTACAAAACAGGCCTCAAAGCTATGCGAGTTAATAAAATGGTGGATATTTGTTTATATGAAGCCTCTCCCACAATGGGTGGAGCTATGGTTCCCAGAATGGGTGGAGCTTTGAGGTTTTGTCTTCTCTGCAAGAACAAGAAGGAAGACCAAGAAGAATAACAACAACAACAACAACAACAACAACAACAACAACAGCAGAGGGCACTCAATGACCAGCGTCTTGCGACGCGGCTAAAAACGAAGAAATATCTCTGGGTAATTTCCTGAAACTCGGTGAAATTCGCTGAAATTCGCTCGGTGTATCGGTGAAATATTTTATTTGGGCGGTGTATAATTGCTTCGAGCGAAATATCTCTTAGCAATTTCCCGTCTGTGTTTCATGTCCATGCACACGTGAAATGGAGTTTGTTTTTGCACACGTGAAATGAACATGTGAACCTTTACTTCCGGATAATAATGTTGGTTGAAACAAAAACGAAGAAATATAGTGGGGTCACCCGTGGGAATCCCACGGGCATGGACGTGTGTGACATTTCGACATATTGAGTTAGATGCTGCACATTCATTTTTACAAAATGGTTACTGGCAATTCATCAGATCCAGAAATGGTGGAATGAACACAATTTATTTATTTCACATAATATGTGACGCCTCACTCCTCTCCACCTGACACTCTCCTCTCTCCACCCTCACGCATCTCCAATCCCACTCCTCCTCACACTCCTCTCCAATCCCACTCCTCCTCCTCCTCACACTCCTCTCCAATACCTCCTCACACTCCTCTCCAATACCTCCTCACACTCCTCTCCAATACCTCCTCACACTCCTCTCCAATACCTCCTCACACTCCTCTCCAATACCTCCTCACACTCCTCTCCAATACCTCCTCACATGCCTCTCCAATACCTCCTAACACTCCTCTCCAATACCTCCTCACACTTCTCTCCAATACCTCCTCACACTCCTCTCCAATACCTCCTCACACTGCTCTCCAATACCTCCTCACACTCCTCTCCAATACCTCCTCACACTCCTCTCCAATACCTCCTCACACTCCTCTCCAATACCTCCCCACACTCCTCTCCAATACCTCCTCACACTCCTCTCCAATCCCTCACACTCCTCTGCAATCCCTCACACTCCTCTCCAATCCCTCACACTCCTCTCCAATCCCTCACACTCCTCTCAAATCGCTCACACTCGTCTTCAATTCCTCATACTCCCCTCCAATCGCGCCTCACTTGCCTCTCCAATCGTGCCTCACTCTCCACTCCAATCGCTCCTCACTCTCCTCTCCAATCCCTCCTCACTCTCCGCTCCAATACCTCCTCACACTCCTCTACAACCCCTCACACTCCTCTACAACCCCTCACACTCCTCTACAACTCCTCACACTCCTCGCCAACCCCTCACACTCCTCACCAACGCCTCACACGCCTCTCCAACCCTTCACACTCCTCTCCAAGCCCTCACACCCCTCTCCAACTCCTCACACTCCTCTCCAATACCTCCTCACACTCCTCTCCAATACCTCCTCACACTCCTCTCCAATACCTCCTCACACCCATCTCCAATACCTCCTCACACTCCTCTCCGCTCCAATCGGCCCTCACTCTCCGCTCCAATCGTCCCTCACTCTCCACTCCAATCGGCCCTCACTCTCCGCTCCAATCGGCCCTGGGGTCACCCGTGGGAATCCCACGGGCATGGACGTGTGAGACATTTCGACATATTGAGTTAGATGCTGCACCTGCACATTCAGTTTCACAAAATTGTTACTGGCAATTTATCAGATGCACAAATGATGTAATCTACACAATGTATTTACTTCTGATAACATGTGAATGCATGTGCGTGCACACCCACACACACATACACACATATACACACACAAACACACGTACAACCACACACATACATACACACACATACACCCAAACACATATATACACGCACATGAACCCACACACACACACACACACACACACACACACACACACACACACACACACACACACACACACACAAACACATCTCGTTTTTTCATTTCTGTTCCTCACAATTTTGTCTCTCTCTTATTCACAGACACAGACACACACACACATACATACATCCCCACACACACACACACACACACACACACACACACACACACACACACACACACACACACACACACACACGTACACCCACAGTCCCACACCCACACCCACACACACATGTACACCCACACCCACACACATGTACACATACACACACACACACATACACACACACACACACACACACACACACACACACACACACACATGTACACCCACACATAGACACACACATATATACACACACATATACACACACACACACACACACACACACACACACACACACACACACACACTCCTCGTTTTTTCATTTCTGTACCTCACAATTCGGTCTCTCTCTTATTCACAGACACACACACACACACACATATATGTATACACACACACATATATGTATACACACACATATATGTATACACACACATACATATATACACACACGTGCACCCACACACATATATACACATACACACACACACACACACATATATATATATATATACACACACACACACACGTATATATCCCACATGTATATACATGTTTAAAGTGTACGTGCACTTCCCCCCTCCCCCGCCCGGCAACGCTGGGTACTTCTGCAAGTAACTAATGAAATAAAAACGAAGAAATATCTCTCGGTAATTTCCTGAAACATATTTTACTTCCGGATAATAATGTTGAATGAAATAAGAAAGAACGAAGATATATATGTCGTTTTTGTGTCGACTCTCATAAAACGTAAAAGTAATAAATGTTAACGGAAAAAAAAAAGCGAATTTTTAATCGATGTCGACATTTTCCCCGAATGTTATTTTAGGCGGTGTATTTTCGTGTATCATCGTGGCGCGATTTTTATAAATATATCTCGGCAATTTCCCGTGTGTGCGTGAATGTTCTCAATTATTTCTGACACTGAGTCTAAAACCATCGATAAAAATTAAATCAGATGGTGAATTCGATAAAATCGTGAGGGTGACTCTCAATGAATGGGCTTTAGTTTACAGGCCTTTGAGAATTCATTTCGTTCTATAAACGGAAACTTTCTTGGGATTCTCTTCCCGTTTTTTTTCAACCGAGTCTAACACGATGTTAGCGACTGTTAAAAATGAAATGATATATCGAATTAGAATTGAAATAAACCTGTGTGAGAGAGAAAGACAGCACGGGCCTAACTAAACAGGCCTCAAAGCCATTCGAGGTAATAAAATGGTGGATATTTGTTTACATGAAGCCTCTCCAAGAATGGGTGGAGCTATGGGTGGAGCTATTCTGCAAACCGACTAAGCCACACCCCCGGACAGACGTCCAACAGAATCACCTACGGCTATTATAATATAGACTAGTGGGGTCACCCGTGGGAATCCCACGGGCATGGACGTGTGTGACATTTCGACATATTGAGTTAGATGCTGCACATTCATTTTTACAAAATGGTTACTGGCAAGTCATCAGATCCAGAAATGGTGTAATGAACACAATTTATTTATTTCACATAATATGTGACCCCTCACTCCTCTCCACCTGACACTCTCCTCTCTCCACCTGACACTCTCCTCTCTCCACCTGACACTCTCCTCTCTCCACCTGACACTCTCCTCTCTCCACCTGACACTCTCCTCTCTCCACCTGACACTCTCCTCTCTCCACCTGACACTCTCCTCTCTCCACCTAGCACTCCTCTCCTCTCCAATCCCTCACATTCCTCTCCTCTCCAATCTCTCACCTCTCCAATCCCTCACACTCCTCTCCAATCCCTCACACTCCTCTCCTCTCCAATCCCTCACCTCTCCAATCCCTCACACTCCTCTCCAATCCCTCACACTCCTCTCCAATCACGCCTCACACTCCTCTCCAATCGCACCTCACACTCCTCTCCAATCGTGCCTCACACTCCTCTCCAATCGTGCCTCACACTCCTCTCCAATTGCGCCTCACACTCCTCTCCAATCGTGCCTCACACTCCCCTCCAATCGCTCCTCACTCTCCTCTCCAATCGCTCCTCACTCGCCTCTCCAATCGGCTTTTCCCCGTCTCGTTTCTCTCGTTTTTCTCCCATCTCCTTCTTTTTCTTGCTCCATCATGTTCAAGTTTGCATTGACGTTCGTCGATGGACTCGTTCGCCCGTCTCATTCGTTTTCTTGCTGCATCCTGTTCAAGTCTGCGTTCTTCATCGATCGTCTCATTCATTTTGGAAATAGAAGTTTCCACGCAGCGCATGACTTGTCACGATCCTCAAGAGGAAGTGTCTCGTAATCATCAAATGATAAATGGCAAGTAAATTATATTGTGGAAAATTAAAGATTTCAAATAAACCTATCTAAAGTGTATGCGCACATAACTAATTTAAAAAAACCAAGAAATATCTCTCGGTAATTTCCTGAAACATATTTTACTTCCGGATAATAATGTTGAATGAAATAAAAACGAAGAAATATATGTCGGCATTATTGTTGACGTTTTTGTGACGGCTGTCATCAAACGAAAAAGTAATATATCTTAACGGAAAAGCAAAAGCGAATTTTAAATATATGTCGACACGTTGCCGTCGGTGTCATGTTGGGCGGTGTATGATACAGCATGACGCGATTTAAAAAAATATATCTCTGCATTTTCCCGCGTGTGTGGAATGTTCTCAATTATTGCTGACAAGAGTCTAAAACCATCGATAAAAATGAAATCAGATGGTGAGTTAGATTGGAGATAAAGGCGTGAGAGAGACTCAATGGCCTAGAAGTTACAGGCCTTTGAGAATTCATTTCGTTCTATAAACGGCAACTTTCATCGGATTTTCTTCCCGTTTTTTTTCAACCGAGTCTAAAACTATGTTAGCGACTGTGAAAAATGAAATGATATATCGAATTTGATTTGAAATAAAACTGGGAGAGAGAGCAAGACACCACGGGCCTACAAAACAGGCCTCAAAGCTATGCAAGTTAATAAAATGGTGGATATTTGTTTATATGAAGCCTCTCCCAGAATGGGTGGAGCTTTGGGTGGAGCTACTCTGCAAACCGAGTAAGCCACACCCCGGACAGACGTCCAACAGACAGAATCATCTACGCCTATTAAGATACTGTTGTGGCGGACATGTACTAGTTACACTCACCTCTAAGCTGGAAAGCCTGGGTTAGAATCTCGGCCCAGCTATAAACTGTCATCCTGGTGTTTGACAGGCAGGGTAGTTCATGAGTGTGTGTGCCATCCCACGGATGGATGTCAAAATGGATGTGCCATCTGCCTCATTAATTGGTGGACGTTAAAGATCCCATGGCGTTAACGAGTATATGCGAAGAGTAAGCGAGCTATCACGGGCACCATGGCCAAATTCCAAATTCCTGCCGTAACTACTGATGGGAAGGCAATGGCAAACCACCGAGTATAACCCTTGCCAAGAAACTGCTTCGACAACACCGACACTCTGTAACAGAGTATGATATATTAGAAAAATCCGAATATACTCGCTGTTTCCATAGTACATGTTCGGCACAACCGTACGTAATAAGTGTATGACAGGGAGTTTGCTTTTGTGTAATTCCCTTTGTCTTTCCTCCCAGCCTTAAAATATCCACATCCGCACCTTGGTGTTAAATGTGTTTTTCCCGATGGGAAGGGTTTTTTTTCAACTCTTGCCCTGCATTTCTGACCACAATCTCTATTTCCGACAAGCCGCTATTTTGTCTGAATCTCGATATTCCCCAACGCTGAGAGTGCAAGCGGAAAATTTGATTGGTCGAGATGGCGTAATATTTTGTCGAAGTACTGCTAAACTGGAAGATTTTGGAAATGCCAAACACAGCGAATTGTGTTCTACGGTGTCCAAGTATATAATTCAATTGAAAGAAAATTAAAGTTTTAAAGACTGTAGAAAAAAACAAAACAAACCTTTTTTGGAAGTTTAGTGCCGTTTATGCCTTTTACACCACCTTATTAGCTCCACCACCAAAGGTGGATGGGGGTTATGTTTTCACCCCTGTCTGTCTGTCCGTTTGTTTGTTTGTGAACAAAATATCTCAAAAAGTTGTGGCCGGATTCAAACAAAATTTGGCAGAGATGTAGCGTATGTGACAAGGACGAAATGATTAGATTTTGGTGAAGATCCGGATTCGGATCCGGCTAGTAAATTTTTTAAAGGGATTCTTCATCATTGGCAGATGGGGCCAAACACGTTAAATAGCAGGATATCTCAAAAAGTTGTGGACGGACTTGGACTAAACTTGTTGGACAGGTTGTGTGTGTGACAAGGGCGAATAGATTCGATTTTGGTGAAGATCTGAATAGGGATTCGGATACGAGAATTGTTTAATTTTAAAGTGATTATTCACCATTGAGTGATAGGGCTAAAACCAACATACACAAAAACATTAACAACAGGCATTTTAAGGCCATTTTTCCTGCTAGAGCGGGGGTTAGCCTAAAACCAACATATAGCAGGATATCTCAAAATGTTATGGACAGATTTGGACAAAACTAGTTGGACAGGTTGTGTGTGTGACACGGAAGAATCGATTCAATTTTGATGAAGATCCGGATTCGGATCCGGCCAGTAGAATTTTTAAAGTGATTCTTCACCATTGGGAGATCGGGCCAAAAACGATACAAAGCAGGATATCTCAAAAAGTTGTGGACGGATGATTTTAATTAAATGTGATTCTGTATTGTGATTTTCTGGCCTACTCTGGGATACAAAACGTAATCTGTTCACCTGGCGGAGGTATGCTCTCTACTGAGTGCCGATCTAGTTTAACATGTTAACAGACGAACAGGCCAACCAAAAGAGCGATTACGAAAAATGATGGACAATAATTTTACAACGAAATAAACTTACATTGCTGATGACAATGGATGTACACGATGTGTTCCAAATGGACAGTGACCGTGTAATCCCATAATGCACTGTGGGAGGAGAGTTGCAAGATGTTAACTGAACAAACTTTTGTCCTAATGTCAGCATGTCCATGTACGTTTGGAAGTGTGTGACATCATATTTGTGGTTCATTGCAAATTGTCCAACACAGTAGCTCTGCTAGAACTCCGAGTTAGTGTGTCTGTCTGTATCTGTGTCAAATTACAATTATACACAGTCACGTGAAAAAGTAAGTACACCCCATGTAAAGTTTTCACTTTTACAACATATTTCACCATCCAGCTATTTGATCTTCATTTCAACAATATTGATAGATAAAGGTGATATAATATAACAAATATCATGAAACATTTACATTTTGTAGTCCATTGTATAATTTAAATAAACATAAATGCAAATTTCGCATGTGGAAAAAGTAAGTACACCCCTGCATTTATCACTACTTCAAATACCTAAAATTAGAATCAGGTGCACCAGCTCAGGTGCAAATGATTAGAACATCGTTAGAGAGGATCTTGGAGGAACCTGTCTTATTTAAACCTCAGACATTTAGTTTGGTTTGCTCTTTGTTGTTGAAGTGTGCGGCGTCACCATGCTTAGATCAAAAGAGCTCTCTGAGGCCTTCAGAAAGAAGGTTATAGATGCCTACGAGTCTGGGAAGGGATTTAAAAAGATCTCCAAACAATTTGAAATCAATCATTCGACTGTCCGGAAGATCATCTACAAGTGGAGAAGATTCCACACAACTGCCAACTTGTTCAGGCCAGGCCGCCCCAGCAAGTTCAGCCCGAGAGCAGACCGCAAGATGCTGAAAGAAGTCTCTAAGAACCCCAGAATGTCATCACGGGACCTACAGGTAGCTCTTGCCACTGTTGATGTCAAAGTGCACGAGTCTACCATAAGAAAGAGGCTGCACACATTTGATCTACATGGGAGGTGTGCCAGGAGGAAACCTTTGCTGTCCAGAAAGAACATCAGGGCAAGACAAGTTTGCCAATGAACACCGAGGCAAAGACCAGCACTTCTGGAACAATGTGCTCTGGACAGATGAGTCAAAGGTAGAGCTATTTGGCTACAGTACCAGAAGACATGTTTGGCGAAAACCAAAGACAGCATTTGACAACAAGAACCTGATACCAACTGTAAAGCATGGTGGTGGAAATATTATGGTTTGGGGCAGCTTTGCTGCATCAGGGCCTGGGCAGCTCACCATCATAGAATCCACGATGAATTCTTCATTGTACCAGAGGGTGCTTGAGGATAATGTGAGGCCATCTGTCGGAAAGTTGAAGCTCAAGCGAAGGTGGACCTTGAAACATGACAATGACCCTAAACATACCAGTAAATCCACCAAGGAATGGCTGAAAAGAAAGAAATGGAGGGTTCTGGAATGGCCAAGTCAAAGCCCGGATCTAAATTCCATCGAGATGTTGTGGGGGGATTTGAAACGAGCTGTGCATGCAAGAAACCCCTCAAACATCGCACAGCTGAAAGAATTCTGCATGGAGGAGTGGGCAAAAATTTCTCCCAGTCGATGTCAGAGACTGGTAGACAGTTATAAGAAACGCCAACTTGAGGTTGTTTCTGTCTCAGGCGGCAATACCACCTATTAGAGCCAAGGGTGTACTTACTTTTTCCACATGCAAAATTTGCATTTATGTTTATTTAAATTACTAGGGCATGCCCGTACTATATATATATCTAAAATTATATCCCCCCCCCTCTATTTACATGAAATGGTTTGGTCCATTCGCAAAGCCAAAGCGAACGGCTTGCGAGTACGGTGACAATCCCCCCCCTCTATTTACATGAAATGGTTTGGTCCATTCGCAAAGCCAAAGCGAACGGCTTGCGAGTACGGTGACAATCCCCCCCCTCTATTTACATGAAATGGTTTGGTCCAAAGCGAACGGCTTGCGGAGTTTGGTAAAGAAATCGCCATAGCGTGCACAAATGCGCAGGAAAGCGAAAGAATCGCAAATTAGTTTTAATTAGTTTTAAAACATAGTTTAACGCCAACATAGCGGCAACATAGTTTGCCAACGTGAAATAAATGAATACGCTCTCAAATGTGCCGTCCGAGGCAGAGTCTGTTCGGCACGTTCGGCACACGTGATAGCTCGCTGCTCTCTGATTGGTTGAATCGTTTTTTGGACATAGCTCGGTAACTACTTCTCCGATTAATATGAAACCTTGAAAAGGCACATCCTCAGGTCCCCAGCAATATACCTGGCAAGTTTCAAGTATATCGGACCCGTGGTTGTCGAGAAACAGCGGTCACAGACAAACAAACACACAGACACACAGACACACACACACACAGAGATTACTGGAATTATAGATAGACTAGGACGTGCCCGTACGTGGGTGCCCGTTCCTTGCCAAAAAAAAATAAAAAAATGTCTTCGCCCATGCATGCATGGGCGTGCCCGTAAGTGCGTGATGTGACCGTACAATGAATGTATCGTCCCGACGCCACAGCTCGGATGGCGCTGCAGTTAATCGGGCCTGTATCGGCAGAGTTATTATAAACGTGTACTACAATCGATCGTACCTTACAACAATCAACACAGATTGCAACGTCAAATAAATGAATACGCTCTCAAATGTGCCGTCCGAGGCAGCGTCTGCTCGCCACGTTCAGCATCAGTACGTCGTCACTATGACTATCCATAAGTCTGGAAGTGACGTCCTCATTTGACTGTCCGGAGGGTCGCATATCGCAGTTACGATGAATCGCAAATTAGTTTTAATTAGTTTTAAAACATAGTTTAACGCCAACATAGCACCAAAATAGTTTGCCAACGTGAAATAAATGAATACGCTCTCAAATGTGCCGTCCGAGGCAGAGTCTGTTCGCCACGTTCGGCACACGTGATAGCTCGCTGCTCTCTGATTGGTTGAATCGTTTTTTGGACATAGCTCGGTAACTACTTCTCCGATTAATATGAAACCTTGAAAAGGCACATCCTCAGGTCCCCAGCAATATATCTGGCAAGTTTCAATTAGATCGGACCCGTGGTTGTCGAGAAACAGCGGTCACAGACAAACACACAGACAAACAAACACACAGACACACACACACACAGAGATTACTGGAATTATAGATAGATACAATGGACTACAAAATGTAAATGTTTCATGATATTTGTTATATTATATCACCGTTATCTCTCAATATCTATCTATAATTCCACTAATCTCTGTGTGTATGTTTGTTTGTATGTTTGTATGTTTGTCTGTGACCGCTGTTTCTCGACAACTACCGGTCCGATATACTTGAAACTTGCCAGGTATATTGCTGGGGACCCGAGGATGTGCCTTTTCAAGGTTTTAAATTAATCGGACAAGTAGTTACCGAGCTATGTCCAAAAAACGATTCAACCAATCAGAGAGCAGCGAGCTATCACGTGTGCCGAACGTGGCGAACAGACTCTGCCTCGGATGGCACATTTGAGAGCGTATTCATTTATTTCCCGTCGGCAAACTATGTTGCCGTTAAACTATGTTTTAAAACTAATAAAAACTAATTTGCGATTCATCGTATTCATCGCTTCACATTTGCGACAGTGAAGACTTCACTTCCGGCAGCCAATCACAGAACGCGTTGTTGCGAGCCCGAGAGCCTGCGCCATTACGGTTCGTAATTCGATTTCTTCCGGAGAAAATAATAATTTCTCGATTTCTTATGCGCATTATTTCTCCCAATTCAGTCAGAGCGAAGGGCGGAAGCGAAGAGCGTTGTTTTTTTTGTTTACGGGCGTACGGGCGGGGTAGAGCGTACGGGTAGCGTTTTTTTTTTTTTTTGGCAAGGAACGGGCACCCACGTACGGGCATGCCCTAGTTGTTGAAATGAAGATAAAATAGCTGTATGTTGAAATATGTTGAAAAAATCAAAACTTTACATGGGGTGTACTTACTTTTTCACGTGACTGTATATATAGGTATGGAGTGTTAGCAAATACTGGATCAGGTGAGAGGTTTGAATACAAGACTCAGGATATTTATTACGCCAACTACAAACCATTCTCATTTTAAGATGTCGATACTACTTATGACGTGGCAATTTGTGACATTCAGGACTGGCCTGACATTGACATTTAGGACTTAGCTGTGGCAATTTGTGACGTAGCAATATAATAACATGCCAGTTGAGCCATTTGAATGCCCTATCTGCAACAAGCTATATAATGTGCACTTACACCATGGGATGTATCCAAAGGGCTGATGAGAACCCCAATATGTTTTGTACTCTATCAAAAGAAGAAGAAGAAGAAGACCACTCCTGCATCTTCAGATGCATATGGCTGTCCAAGCCGTTTCCTTGGCTATTGGGAACAATCCTGGAAGGGTCGCCACTCCGACGTAGGATACTCGAATGGCTCATTCTTCCCAGTAAGCTGGTACTCATTTCGCCAACCTCGGAAGGATGACAGGCTGAGTTAACCCACCTGGTGTTAATTCAACGGCATGACAGGGGCTTGAACTCAGAACCCTAAGATCTCAAAGCAAGCCACCTTAACCATTAAGCCAACACCGGGCTATACTCTGGCAAAAAAGCCAATTTAATTTTTTTTTTTTGCTCTGACCATTTGCACACCTGCTCAGACTAGGTTACCATTTGCACACCTGCACATGTGGTGCATTTTTTTAAAACTAAATCATTACTCCCGCCACCACAGGTCGATAGAGGATATGTTTTCACCCCTGTCTGTCTGTCTGTTTGTCTGTGAAATATCTCAAAACTCAAAATGTTATGGAAGGATTCGGACCAAACTTGGTGGACTGGCTGGATGTGTGACATCGACGAATTACAGTCCTTTATGTTCAACCCCAACCTCTTCCCTCTGGTTGAATACAGCATTTACACTATTACCACTTAAATGACTGTCTAACACATGAGAAGGGAGCCCCACAATATCATGATGAACAAACATCATGTATAAATGACCGATACCGAATAATGACTGGTACCCTTTGCCAGGGGCTGGCTCAACCAAACTGCCATTCATGAGCTGGTTCGGCGTCCATTTAAGGGTGAGCCGCTCTCCAGACTGATGTAGGGACAGATATCCTGGTACTGGGTCCAAGTCACCTCTCTGGGGAATGATGGGTGCGACAGGGGGTGGGGGGTATTGTGCTTTTTCAAAAAGTGCACGAATATAGACAAGGGGTGTTGAATGAAGTGAAAGGGAGGTAAGATGACGGTAAGGGACTGATCCCTTTTTACCGGCTGCACACGAACGCTGTTCTTGCCGTAGATCAGAGTGCTGCGTGAGCTCTGATGCAACAACTCCACGTGGTCACGTGCAGCCGGTGCTGGCCGGTCCTCTGACACGCTACCACTGCTCGCCTGGCGCAAGCGGATCTACGACAAAGGAGATGGAGAAATAAACGAATGGACACTTGAATCAAAAGACCTAAAGAGTAAAATACAGCAAAAGAGACCAAAGATGGTGTGGAATCATGTCTGATTTCTGTCTCGTTTATTTATATCCCTCAATTTATTCATTTGACAAAAATTGGAATTGTTGTACGATACCAGCAACAAGAGGTACATTCTGGAGAGGATTGTCCTTTTAAAGCCCTCTATTTATTACGTACGCAATAATGGTACAATTCACCTCATACCTCATACCTCATACCTCATACCTCATAGCCTCTCGTCCTCATACATGCCTGTTCTCATCATACCCTTAGCTCTTATCTCTTCTCAACCTTTTTCTCTTCTATCTCCATTTTTCCCACACTTGATTGAACTCATATATTTCTCCTATCACTCTCTCTCTCTTCCTTTTTTAAATTTCAAATTTAAACCACCAGACTCAGTGGCGTAATGGTTAGAGCGTCCGTTCTAAGTTATAGAGAAGTTCGGTGGTTCGAATACGTCTGAGTTATACCAAAGATTTTAGAAATGGTATGTGCTGCTCAGCTTATAGAGCACAACCAAATAAACATAGGTTGGCAGCCATTGGGTAGACTTGATGAGCCTAATGGCACCCTCCAGTGTTGAAGTTCTTTGTGAGAGAACTTTAATTTAAATTTCCTATTTTAGCACCTGCAGCTTTGTGTTTTGTGTATGTACTGTACATAATAAAAAGAATGTCCACACTGAGGTCAAAACCTGCGACAAATCCGGTAACGGGGCCGATTGGGAAACACGCATTTAAAGCACTCTCAAAAGATGAGCAGTGTGATTGGGAAACATACTATTACGTTTGTAGGGGGTAGGCAATACCTTACTTAGTCCAGGTAGAATGCAAAGGTAGAAAAGCTCCAACTGTCGTGAAGAAGAAGAAACTTAAATGTATCATAAGTAGGAAATTTGTGTAGACCGTATGTCAGGTAAGCTTGTATCTTCGTCCCCATTGAGGGGTGGGGTTTGTTAATTAGCGAGGAATTATGGGTAAATTAATCCCCTGTATGTAATTGCCTCTGTATACTTTTCCTGTGTTCCGTATGACACCGCACCCCACACATAATAAGAAATCGCCCATTAAACACACTAATTAAAAAACCAACCGGGAACGAGGCATCGAACACTGCCGCTAAGATGAGACTCGCTGATAGGAGCGGACACGGAGATGTCGTGGGATGACGTCAGAGCCTCAAGTACAAAATAATTGGAACGGCGGATATTTTCGCTTCTCGTCCTGGATCCCATAGCGAACGGTCGCTTTTGCTCTTGCGCAAGGAAGATTCATCACGAACAGTCGTGTTCCGACATATTCATAGTGATCGTGAGGAGGAAGAACTGCGGACCGAGAACCGCGGTTTCCCAAGCAAGAACGACGAGTGGACGGGCGCGGCCTGTTCTCTGTGCTCTCGACAAAGCCAGGAGTGAGCGGGCGCCCAGCGAGGCCTAGTTCGCGCCAACGAGTGCAGTTTCCAGCCAAAGACGCGAGGGGGTTTTGACGATTCCTATCGAGATCGAAGAGCCGATTTGAGCTTAGTGCCAAACTACACATATTTATTTTTCAGTTATATTTCCCTTGTCTGTATTCAGGTCTGTGTGAGAGCGCTCCAATTAGGAATTTAGTGTTAATATCGTGCATTGTTTTGTGACCGCCATTTTCTTTAATAAATGCGGTATTTTTGTACATTTTAATTCCGTGTGGTTTGATTGGATTTATTACAGGGTCAAGGAAGTCGGGTGGAAGCCGTCCAGGTAAGTTCATCATCCTCCTTTTCGCTCGCGTGTAACGAAGGTTCGCCATTGAATTGAACGCCTCAGAGTTAAAGCTTGTTTGGTCCTCCCTGCCAACCTGCGGTGTTCACTACAGGGTAGGCACATGACAATACATTTAATGTAGACACCTTTCATCCATGACACCCTACCCATGCTTATGTCAGAACAAGCCGATTTGTCACAACGTCACGGATTGTTTAATCCCAATACGGGTCAGTTCAAAAATTTCATAATGCTATATATTTTTATGGACGCACGTAGCATGCATGCTGAAGAGCTTGATTAAGCCTTATTAGTCTCACCATGAAGGGGATGCGAGGCTACTGCAATGCCCCTGTCTGTCTGTCTGTCTGTCTGTCTGCATCCATATATTTTCGCTTTGAAAATGTTTTTCTCTGCATCCGCTTGTCCGATTGATGCAAAACTTTAAACAGGGAAGGGGCTCCCCATGGAGAATATTATATTGCTAATTCTGACTTCATAGTCACATGGTATGGCAGTGATATTGGATTAACGGAAAAAATTTGGACATCATTTTTTCCAAAACCGCTTAACTAAAAAGAAACTCCCCATGGGGTATACTGGGTGATAACAATGACGTCATTGCAGAAGAGGTATTGCAGCCATTAATTGGTTGAATTTAAATTGTTAAACAATTTTTTTGGGGAAATATCTGATATATGACCCGATGTTAGTGAATAATTAAATTTATGACGTTCACAACCCTGCCCAGAAACTGTGACATAAGAGGGTGCATGGATGATACGAGTATACTGTATGGGCCATAATAGCAGTGGGCCACCATAGTAGCGTGTTCAGTTAACGAATGTATTTTTCTTCAGAATGAATACGCGAGGCAAGACTATGCATTCTACAAATGCCGTTCTAGTTAATAATTTTTATTGGACATTGATTAGATTTTTCGGGGTCCCTCATCATGAGTAACACGCAACCCTAACAATGCCAATGGAACATCTTATGCAACGAACCCGGGCAGTGCATAACTAGCAGAGGCATACAGGTTTGATGTCTTAGGCCCACATTACTTTTTTAGAGAGGAGCGTACTGTGCACGCTCACGGGCTTGATTAAACTTTACTAATAAATAATTTTTATTCATCATATGATTAGATTTTTTGGGGTCCCTCAAAGTGAATAATACATGACCCAAACAAAGTCAATGGAAATCTGACACAAAAAAAACCTAGGCAGTGTATAATCGGCAGAAGCCTGAAGTCTTAGGCCGACCAGAAAACCAAGATGGCGACCATATTATTTATTCACGATGCCATGGTGGGTGGAGTCAAGCGACAAATGTAGGTGGAGATTCGGACCTGAACCAAAATCGAATAGCCTTGTTCTTGTGGTCTACCCAACTCATCCCCCAAGTTTAGACCTAACTCGTCCATAACTTTTTGAAATATCATGTTGTATAATCACTTTTTGCCCGATCTCTCAAAATGTGAAGAATCACTTAAAAATTAAATAACTCTCGTATTCCAATGCATATTCAGATATTCACCAAAATCGAATCGATTCGTCCGTGTCGCACACACAAACTGTCCACAAAGTTTCGTCAAAATCCGTCAATAACCTTTTGAGATATCCTGCTATGTATCGGTTTAGCCATATCACTCAACAGTGAATAATCACTTTAAAAATTCTACTAGCCGGATCCGAATCCGGATCTTCACCAAAATCTAATAATTTCGTCCTTGTCACATACGCTACCTCTCTGCCAAATTTCGTCCGAATCCATCCACAACTTTTTGAGATATTTTGTTCACAGACAGACAGGTAAATATGGACCTCAAGAGAACATTGTGGTTATCTATCTATAATTCCAGTAATCTCTGTGTGTATGTTTGTATGTTTGTATGTTTGTATGTTTGTATGTACTAGGGCATGCCCGTACTATATATATATCTAAAATTATATCCCCCCCCCCTCTATTTACATGGAATGGTTTGGTCCATTCGCAAAGCCAAAGGCAAAGCGAACGGCTTGCGAGTACGGTGACAATCCCCCCCCTCTATTTACATCAAATGGTTTGGTCCATTCGCAACGACCACAGAACCCCCCCCTCTATTTACATGAAATGGTTTGGTCCATTCGCAACGCCAAAGCGAACGGCGAACGGCTAAATCGGCATAGCTCGGTAACTACTTGTCCGATTAATTTCAAACCTTGAAAAGGCACATCCTCGGGTCCCCAGCAATATACCTGGCAAGTTTCAAGTATATCGGACCCGTGGTTGTCGAGAAACAGCGGTCACAGACAAACACACACACAGACACACAGACACACACACACACACACAGAGATTGCTGGAATTATAGATAGACTAGGGCATGCCCG
Organism: Myxine glutinosa; assembly: GCF_964187855.1. Taxonomy (NCBI): domain Eukaryota; kingdom Metazoa; phylum Chordata; class Myxini; order Myxiniformes; family Myxinidae; genus Myxine; species Myxine glutinosa. The sequence goes on from NC_136266.1 coordinate 104,787,996, forward strand.
TACTATATATAAGCTAGGACGTGCCCGTACGTGGGTGCCCGTTCCTTGCCAAAAAAAAAAAAAAAAAAAAATTTGTGTAGGGGTGTGTGTGTGTAAACATCCTAGGGCGTGCCCGTACGTGGGTGCAAAAAAACATGCGTGCAAACAACAACAACAAAAAAAAACTTTGAAACCACGTGGCAGTAACGACCACAGAACCCCCCCCCCCCTCTATTTACATGAATGGTTTGGTCCATTCGCAACGACCACAGAACCCCCCCCCTCTATTTACATGCAATGGTTTGGTCCATTCGCAACGCCAAAGCGAACGGCGAACGGCTAAATCGCCATAGCTCGGTAAGTACTTGTCCGATTAATTTCAAACCTTGAAAAGGCACATCCTCGGGTCCCCAGCAATATACCTGGCAAGTTTAAAGTATATCGGACCCGTGGTTGTCGAGAAACAGCGGTCACAGACAAACATACAAACACACATACACACATACACACATACACACAGAGATTAATGGAATTATAGATAGACTAGGGCATGCCCGTACTATATCTATATCTAAAATTATATCCCCCCCTCTATTTACATGAAATGGTTTGGTTCATGAAATGTTTTGGTCCATTCGCAACGCCAAAGCGAACGGCGAACGCTTTACATGAAATGGTTTGGTCCATGAAATGTTTTGGTCCATTCGCAACGCCAAAGCGAACGGCGAACGGCTTGCGAGTACAGTGACAATCCCCCCGGGGTTTTAATTAGTTTTAAAACATCGTTTACGCCAACATAGCGCCAACATAGTTTGCCGACGGGAAATAAATGAATACGCTCTCAAATGTGCCATCCGAGGCAGAGTGTGTTCGCCACGTTCGGCACACGCGATAGCTCGCTGCTCTCTGATTGGTTGAATCGTTTTTTGGACATAGCTCGGTAAGTAATTGTCCGATTAATATGAAACCTTGAAAAGGCACATCCTCGGGTCCCCAGCAATATACCTGGCAAGTTTAAAGTATATCGGACCCGTGGTTGTCGAGAAACAGCGGTCACAGACAAACAAACAAACGTACAAACAAACAAACACACAGAGATTACTGGAATTATAGATAGAAGATGTATGTATGTATGTATGTATGTATGTTTGTCTGTGACCGCTGTTTCTCGACAACTACCGGTCCGATATACTTTAAACTTGCCAGGTATATTGCTGGGGACCCGAGGATGTGCCTTTTCAAGGTTTGAAATTAATCGGACAAGTAGTTACCGAGCTATGGCGATTTCTTTACCAAACACCGCAAGCCGTTCGCTTTGGACCAAACCATTTCATGTAAATAGAGGGGGGGGGTTCTGTGGTCGTTGCGAATGGACCAAACCATTCATGTAAATAGAGGGGGGGGGGGGTTCTGTGGTCGTTACTGCCACGTGGTTTCAAAGTTTTTTTTGTTGTTGTTGTTGTTTGCACGCATGTTTTTTTGCACCCACGTACGGGCACGCCCTAGGATGTTTACACACACACACCCCTACACAAATATTTTTTTTTTTTTTTTTTTTGGCAAGGAACGGGCACCCACGTACGGGCACGTCCGAGCTTATATATAGTACGGGCATGCCCTAGTCTATCTATAATTCCAGTAATCTCTGTGTGTATGTTTGTATGTTTGTATGTTTGTATGTTTGTATGTCTGTGACCGCTGTTTCTCGACAACCACGGGTCCGATATACTTTAAACTTGCCAGGTATATTGCTGGGGACCCGAGGATGTGCCTTTTCAAGGTTTCATATTAATCGGACAAGTAGTTACGAGCTATGGCGATTTCTTTACCAACTCCGCAAGCAGTTCGCTTTGGACCAAACCATTGCATGTAAATAGAGGGGGGGGATTGTCACCGTACTCGCAAGCCGTTCGCTTTGGACCAAACCATTTCATGTAAATAGAGGGGGGGGATTGTCACCGTACTCGCAAGCCGTTCGCTTTGGCTTTGCGAATGGACCAAACCATTTCATGTAAATAGAGGGGGGGGATTGCCACCGTACTCGCAAGCCGTTCGCTTTGGCTTTGCGAATGGACCAAACCATTTCATGTAAATAGAGGGGGGGGGATATAATTTTAGATAGATATATAGTACGGGCATGCCCTAGTCTATCTATAATTCCAGTAATCTCTGTGTGTGTGTGTGTGTGTATGTCTGTGTGTCTGTGTGTTTGTCTGTGACCGCTGTTTCTCGACAACCACGGGTCCGATGTACTTTAAACTTGCCAGATATATTGCTGGGGACCTGAGGATGTGCCTTTTCAAGGTTTCATATTAATCGGAGAAGTAGTTACCGAGCTATGTCCAAAAAACGATTCAACCAATCAGAGAGCAGCGAGCTATCACGTGTGCCGAACGTGGCGAACAGACTCTGCCTCGGACGGCACATTTGAGAGCGTATTCATTTATTTCACGTTGGCAAACTATGCTGGCGTTAAACTATGTTTTAAAACTAATTAAAACTAATTTGCGATTCATCGTAACTGCGATATGCGACCTTCCGGACAGTCAAATGAGGACGTCACTTCCGGACTTACGGATAGTCATAGTGACGACGTACTGATGCTGAACGTGGCGAGCAGACGCTGCCTCGGACGGCACATTTGAGAGCGTATTCATTTATTTGACGTTGCAATCTGTGTTGATTGTTGTAAGGTACGATCGATTGTAGTACACGTTTATAATAACTCTGCCGATACAGGCCCGATTAACTGCAGCGCCATCCGAGCTGCGGCGTCGGGACGATACATTCATTGTACGGTCACATCACGCACTTACGGGCACGCCCATGGGCCCATGGGCACGCCCATGCATGCATGGGCGAAGACATTTTTTTTTTTTTTTTTGGCAAGGAACGGGCACCCACGTACGGGCACGTCCTAGTCTATCTATAATTCCAGTAATCTCTGTGTGTCTGTGTGTCTGTGTGTTTGTTTGTTTGTCTGTGACCGCTGTTTCTCGACAACCACGGGTCCGATATACTTGAAACTTGCCAGGTATATTGCTGGGGACCTGAGGATGTGCCTTTTCAAGGTTTCAGATTAATCGGAGAAGTAGTTACCGAGCTATGGCGATTTCTTTACCAAACTCCGCAAGCCGTTCGCTTTGGACCAAACCATTTCATGTAAATAGAGGGGGGGGGGGGGGGATTGTCACCGTACTCGCAAGCCGTTCGCTTTGGACCAAACCATTTCATGTAAATAGAGGGGGGGGATTGTCACCGTACTCGCAAGCCGTTCGCTTTGGCTTTGCGAATGGACCAAACCATTTCATGTACATAGAGGGGGGGGATTGTCACCGTACTCGCAAGCCGTTCGCTTTGGCTTTGCGAATGGACCAAACCATTTCATGTAAATAGAGGGGGGGGATATAATTTTAGATATATATATAGTACGGGCATGCCCTAGTCTATCTATAATTCCAGTAATCTCTGTGTGTATGTGTGTGTGTATGTGTGTATGTGTGTTTGTCTGTGACCGCTGTTTCTCGACAACCACGGGTCCGATATACTTGAAACTTGCCAGGTATATTGCTGGGGACCTGAGGATGTGCCTTTTCAAGGTTTCATATTAATCGGACAAGTAGTTACCGAGCTATGGCGATTTATTTACCAAACTCCGCAAGCCGTTCGCTTTGGACCAAACCATTTCATGTAAATAGAGGGGGGGGATTGTCACCGTACTCGCAAGCCGTTCGCTTTGGACCAAACCATTTCATGTAAATAGAGGGGGGGGGGGGGATTGTCACCGTACTCGCAAGCCGTTCGCTTTGGCTTTGCGAATGGACCAAACCATTTCATGTAAATAGAGGGGGGGATATAATTTTAGATATACTGTATATATATAGTACGGGCATGCCCTAGTATCTAAAAATAGATTAAATGTGAATGCGTTGATGTATCTGCATCTGCCCGCATTAGATCATGTCAACCCAATGTTAAATTTGATTAAAGTGAGAGAGCACGAGAGAGAAAAGTAGAATATACAACAACAAATGCTTCCAACTCAAGTAATGGTTTGCCAAATGATTTTCAAAGGGCACGACGACGGTCCTTGGACCTTTTGAAACGAAAACGGAATCAGTTAATCTTTGTATTAAGGTCGATAGGGGTGCCACATTTGGTTTAAATCCCTTCGGATGGAATGTTATGGAATATTAGTGCATCTTAAGGCTGTTATCATTGCTAATTTCACAATGACTTAAGGCTTAAGGCTGCTCTGGCTTAAGTGCAACTTAAGGCTGCTCTGGCCTTGCCCCCCCCCCAGCCCTCTCTGGGCTCTGTCCCCCAAATATTCCTACAGGTCGCACAAGATCTGCCTGCAACCCTCTTATGGTGAAACTGCCAAAATCAAGACTTTCTGCTCACCTTCACTCCTTCATTCCTCTTTTCTCCCGCCTCTGGAACAAAGTCCCTCACTCTCTTCAATCCCACTGCACCCTCCAGGTCTTTAAAACAGCTGTTCACCACCATCTCTTATCCTCCCCCATCCAAAACCTTGATCTTTTCTACCCCCGCTAATTTCGGTCCCCTTGTGTTTTATACCTCAACTCCCACGCCTCCTGCCCCCAAGCCCTCTCCCTCCCACACTTCTCCCTGCTCTCAAATGTTGTGGTTGTGTGCTTCCCCTTCTCTCCCCATCTTGTCTTCCGCTCCCTCTTTTTGTGTGTTTTGTTTGTCTGGTTGATTTGTTTGTGAAATAAATGTTAGCTCTTTCACGAGCCTCGATTCAGTATACAAAACAAAACAAAAAAAAAAAAGAAAAAAAATGAAAATGTCAAAATGAGGCAAGCTTTATAACACACATGCAAAGCAGGTTTCTTGCTTGGTGAGGCGTCAGTGCGGTAGTGCGGACTATGAATTCGATGTCTCTGCATGAGTTCCTCTGCGGATGGATCAGTCCAGTAATGGTCTGCAGTTTTCATTCGAGTGTACTCCAGTGCACAAGGGCCCACTATGGAAAGGAGGATGAAATAAATTGAGGGCTTGAATGGTAAGCAATAAATAATTGGTAAGCACCCAGAGTGCCATGGCAGCAAAAGTTATCCTTCAGAGACCATTTTCCATCTCAGCTTTAATCCAAAGCGGACCTGGGTAACCGAAAACCTTCATTTCACATGCTAACAAATTCCATGCTTCAAAATGACAAAGTAGGCGAATCTAATGGAGAGCCATGGTTATCCATCCTCATATCTCGGACGCACGACCACAGTACAATCGAGAGTATAGGATAGGGGTTTGAGCTCAAACAATAGTTATCAATCCAGGGATTTGCTTATGGAATTTTGTTTTTCTTACAACATCTGTTAATACCTTTGGAATATTCGAGAATACATCAAATATACCATGGTGAATGTACGAGCTGTTAAGGTGAATGTACGAGCTCTTAATATGAATATACGAGCTGTTAATGTGAACATACAATTACAAGCTGTTAATGTGAATATACGAGCTGTTAATGTGAATATACGAACTGTTAATATGAATATATGAGCTGTTAATGTGAATATACGAGCTGTTAATGTGAACATACAATTACAAGCTGTTAATGTGAATATACGAGCTGTTAATGTGAATATACGAACTGTTAATATGAATATATGAGCTGTTAATGTGAATATACGAGCTGTTAATGTGAACATACAATTACAAGCTGTTAATGTGAATATACGAGCTGTTAAGAATGATTATACGAACTGTTAATATGAATATATGAGCTGTTAATGTGAACATACAAGCTGTTAATGTGAACATACAATTACAAGCTGTTAATGTGAATATATGAGCTGTTAATGTGAACATACAATTACAAGCTGTTAATGTGAATATATGAGCTGTTAATGTGAACATACAATTACAAGCTGTTAATATGAATATATGAGCTGTTAATGTGAACATACAATTACAAGCTGTTAATGTGAATATATGAGCTGTTAATGTGAACATACAATTACAAGCTGTTAATGTGAATATATGAGCTGTTAATATGAATATACGAGCTGTTAATGTGAACATACAATTACAAGCTGTTAATGTGAATATACGAGCTGTTAAGAATGATTATACGAACTGTTAATGTGAATATATGAGCTGTTAATGTGAACATACAATTACAAGCTGTTAATGTGAATATATGAGCTGTTAATATGAATATACGAGCTGTTAATGTGAACATACAATTACAAGCTGTTAATGTGAATATACGAGCTGTTAAGAATGATTATACGAACTGTTAATGTGAATATATGAGCTGTTAATGTGAACATACAAGCTGTTAATGTGAATACACGAGCTGTTAATATGAATACATGAGCTGTTAAGAATGGTTATACGAACTGTTAATGTGAATACACGAGCTGTTAAGAATGGTTATACGAACTGTTAATGTGAATATATGAGCTGTTAATGTGAATATACAAGCTGTTAATGTGAATATATGAGCTGTTAATGTGAACATACAATTACAAGCTGTTAATGTGAATATATGAGCTGTTAATATGAATATACGAGCTGTTAATGTGAACATACAATTACAAGCTGTTAATGTGAATATACGAGCTGTTAAGAATGATTATACGAACTGTTAATGTGAATATATGAGCTGTTAATGTGAACATACAATTACAAGCTGTTAATGTGAATATATGAGCTGTTAATATGAATATACGAGCTGTTAATGTGAACATACAATTACAAGCTGTTAATGTGAATATACGAGCTGTTAAGAATGATTATACGAACTGTTAATGTGAATATATGAGCTGTTAATGTGAACATACAAGCTGTTAATGTGAATACACGAACTGTTAATGTGAATATATGAGCTGTTAAGAATGATTATACGAACTGTTAATGTGAATATATGAGCTGTTAATGTGAACATACAAGCTGTTAATGTGAATACACGAGCTGTTAATATGAATACATGAGCTGTTAAGAATGGTTATACGAACTGTTAATGTGAATACACGAGCTGTTAAGAATGGTTATACGAACTGTTAATGTGAATATATGAGCTGTTAATGTGAATATACAAGCTGTTAATGTGAATACACGAGCTGTTAATGTGAATATATGAGCTGTTAAGAATGATTATACGAACTGTTAATGTGAATATATGAGCTGTTAATGTGAATATATTGTTACGGATTCGTCACTTCCGTTGTGGTGGTTTGCATCCACTGTAAATATTTCTGATTCCATGTACTATTATTGTTTTCAAAAGGTTTATTGTTCATGAACTGTTTTCAAAAGGCAAAAAAGTTAAGGTTAAAAGAAACAGGAAACCGGATCGGGAACCGGGTGACGAAGAGGAAGAAGAGAGAGAAAGAGGGCGGAGCGAGTGAGTCGGATAAGAAGGAGCCAAGCTACTTGCGGTCTGGAGCGACCATTGGCGAGCAAGAGTCACTAGCGAACTTTCGGGTTTCCGGGAAAGGGATTCCTGCGACAGAGTTGTCATCGCTGTGACCGATCAACCTGCGTGTCAGGTTTTTGGTGGTGGATTCCGAGGAGAATTATCGCCGGGCCATTACGTCTCAAGAGTGGGTCGTCGGCCATTTTGACTCACGCAGGACTTGTGCTTAGCTCGCGGTTTCGTCTCTTTTTGACCATTTTCACCGCATTCAGACGTCGATCTGGGGCGTGTGTGTGACGTGGCTTTTTGAAAGTTAATTCGTCCATACCCGAGGGTGTGATCTCTCAGTCGCCTGTCGGGCACCTTTGGATTTCCCAGTCGCCTTGAGGGCGCCTTTGTACAGCTTCGGCTGTGTGACTGTACTTGCCATCCGCACGGGATTCTGGTCTCGATTGGACATCGTTCTGGCGATCGCTGGAGCGAATCAACTTCGTCTTGAAGCCAGGAATAAGAGACATTGGGGAATGTGCTTGTTTCACTCACTTGGAGCACAGTGAGTTATATATTACAAAACTGATGGTACCATCATAGGACATATTGATTGTACTTTTGAATACTCTTGTTGTTGTACTGTTATTCTTGTGTGATCTTAATACAATATTTGTTTGTGAGTAACAATTGGGGTGGCTTCTCCATTGATCTTTGACACACAGAATAACACATTTTTCTGCCGTGACTCCTCTCGAGGCTCGGAGGTACACCGTGACCAGGGGGTCAGGGAGGAGCACGTAACAATATGAGCTGTTAATGTGAATAAACGAGCTGTTAATGTAAACATACAAGCTGTTAATGTGAATATATGGGCTGTTAATGTGAACATACAAGCTGTTAATGTGAATATACGAGCTGTTAATGTGAACATACAAGCTGTTAATGTGAATACATGAGCTGTTAATGTGAATATACAAGCTGTCAATGTGAATATATGAGCTGTTAATGTGAACATACAAGCTGTTAATGTGAATATACGAGCTGTTAATGTGAACATACAAGCTGTTAATGTGAATATACGAGCTGTTAATGTGAACATACAAGCTGTTAGTGTGAATATATGAGCTGTTAATGTGAACACATGAGCTGTTAATGTGAATATAAGAGTAATTAAGGTGAATATATGAGCTGTTAATGTGAATATACAAGCCGTTAATGTGAATATACGAGCTGTTAATGTGAATATATGAGCTATTAATGTGAATATATGAGCTGTTAATGTGAATATACGAGCTGTTAATGTGAATATATGAGCTCTGTTAATGTGAACATACAAGCTGTTAATGTGAATATACGAGCTGTTAATGTGAACATACAAGCTGTTAATGTGAATATACGAGCTGTTAATGTGAACATACAAGCTGTTAGGGTGAATATATGAGCTGTTAATGTGAACACATGAGCTGTTATTGTGAATATAAGAGTTGTTAAAGTGAATATATGAGCTGTTAATGTGAATATACAAGCTGTTAATGTGAATATATGAGCTATTAATGTGAATATATGAGCTGTTAATGTGAATATAAGAGTAATTACGGTGAATATATGAGCTGTTAATGTGAATATACAAGCTGTTAATGTGAATATACAAGCTGTTAATGTGAATATATGAGCTATTAATGTGAATATATGAGCTGTTAATGTGAATATACGAGCTGTTAATGTGAATATATGAGCTCTGTTAATGTGAACATACAAGCTGTTAATGTGAATATACGAGCTGTTAATGTGAATATATGAGCTATTAATGTGAATATATGAGCTGTTAATGTGAATATACGAGCTGTTAATGTGAATATATGAGCTCTGTTAATGTGAACATACAAGCTGTTAATGTGAATATACGAGCTGTTAATCTGAACATACAAGCTGTTAATGTGAATATACAAGCTGTTAATGTGAATATATGAGCTATTAATGTGAATATATGAGCTGTTAATGTGAATATACGAGCTGTTAATGTGAATATATGAGCTGTTAATGTGAATATACGAGCTGTTAATGTGAATATATGAGCTATTAATGTGAATATATGAGCTCTGTTAATGTGAACATACAAGCTGTTAATGTGAATATACGAGCTGTTAATCTGAACATACAAGCTGTTAATGTGAATATATGAGCTGTTAATGTGAACACATGAGCTGTTAATGTGAATATAAGAGTTGTTAAAGTGAATATATGAGCTGTTAATGTGAATATACAAGCTGTTACCCCTTTATTGAAGGAAAAGAGAAAGGATAGGGGCGAGGGTTGATTATAAGGTGGGAATAAGTCAGAGGTGGGTGGACCAGAGCCGAGAGGCAGCACGTCGGGATGAGAATGACTGATTTGGACAGTGAGGGTCAGATTTCAGGGATTAAAATCAGTTTGTCGATGTTGAGGTGACGTTTTTGACAAAAAGGTCTAAGGAGGTAAACTGGCAATCTTGGAGAGTTTGGAAGAGGGGTGTGAGCAAGTCCAATTATATTTCTGAATGTTGTGCAATTCAAGTTCATCTTTTTCGAGATTGTACAGGATTATCTTGCTTGCTGTGAAAGAAAGCATTGAGGTGAATGCGACGGATAAATTGCCCTGTGTCTTCTTTCACAGTAAATTTGACGGTGTTTGTGGCATTGGGACAAAGTTTAAGCCTTTGCTGAGGACTATTTTTCAACCTGAGACATGGGTGGGGTTTCAGCCTGAGAGATGGATAGGTGAAATGAGAAAAAAATGTTTAAAATTGTAATGTTTGGTTTTGTGTTTAAATGTCCATCATCATCATGAGTTTTTGGAAGTTACAATTTCACTCTGGCCAATTTAATTGTTCAGTAAAGTATCCTAAGTTAATTTACAAGTCATAATTACCAAATACTAAGCAAATGAAATGTAATCTCAGGCTTTTTTTTTTTTTTTAAATACAGAATCGAGGCTCGTGTAAGAGTTAACACATTGAACATGAAAACATGCACAGACACATAAAACATACAATGAAGGGAGCGGGAGACAAGAGGGGGAGGGAGAGGGAAGCACACAAGCACAACAACAGTAGAGAACAGGGACATCGGTAGATCTGTGGAAGGGGGAGGGCTGGGGGAGGAGGGAGGGATACACGGTATAAAGCAAATGAACACTTCTAGGAATTTCAGGAATGAAGTTGGGGATTTAAAGAGGTGGTTTTGGGGTGTTTTAACGGGGGTAGAATAGATAAAGGTTTTGGATGGGGGAAGATAAGAGATGGTGGTGAACAGCTGTTTTTAAGAATATATAAACTCCTTAAAATAAATATATAAACAACTAAATAAGCAAATAAGTAATTCTCACCAATTCGAATTTTGCAAATATGGGACTTTCAAAATGACGTATGAATGCTAATTAGGTCTTTTGCACATGCGCTGTATGTGTGTTTACACTGACTTGGTTCTGCTCAATGGGCAATTTTAACTTGCTATCGATAACATGAAATCTGATTCAAATCGTGTTTTAAACATAATTTTCAGCATTTACACAATAGAGTGGCAATGTCAGTGATTAACCATAATTGTTCTGTTGCTGAGTGAAAATCGGACTCACGTATATAGAGGAATATAATATATAAAATAACCACCTTTAGAGGCCATTTTCCCCCGCAAAGCGGGGGTTGGCCTTTTTCGGGCACCGTGGTTGTTGTTGTTTTTTTGGTCCCCTTTTTGAAGCAATGTTTTACGGCCGGATGCCCTTCCTGCCGCCAACCCTGTTTGTCGCCTTTTACGACAAACAGGGAATTACCAGTGAACTGGTACTCAATTAGCCGACCTCGGAAGGATGACAGGCTGAGTCAACCCCCCTGGTCGTTAATTCAGCGATCGACCAGGATTCGAACCCAGGATCCTAGGATCCTAAGCCGGTACCCTCGCCGCTAGCCCAACACCAGGGATTACGTATATAGAGGAATATGAGATATATTCGTGGATGAGACTGAGAGGTGTTGATTTCCTATAATTTCCTGTTAATACAATTAGCTAGCGGTGGCAGAAGTTATAACACACATATAAATGGACACTTATCCTTTCACCAATAGATGCAAAAATCTAGTATAATGTCTCTAGTAGCCCTGGAACCAAACAAAAAATATTAATTATAAAGGCACTCACAACCTATACAACTTCCACTGCCCCCTCTCCCACCTCCGACTCCAAAACATGACGAATAGTAAATATAATCATTTAAAACTTACTCTGTAAATCGACAAGCACCAGATACACCAAATAAATCGACAAGCACCAGATACACCAGATAAATCGACAAGCACCAGATACACCAGATAAATCGACAAGCACCAGATATATATTTAAAAAATAACCACCTTTAGAGGCCATTTTTCCCCGCAAAGCGGGGGTTGGCCTTTTTCGGGAACCGTGGTTGTTGTTTTTTGGTCCCCTTTTTGAAGCAATGTTTTACGGCCGGATGCCCTTCCTGACGCCAACCCTTTTTGCCGCCTTTAACGACAAACAGGGAATTACCAGTGAACTGGTACTCAATTAGCCGACCTCGGAAGGATGACAGGCTGAGTCAACCCCCCTGGCGTTAATTCAGCGATCGACCGGGATTCGAACCCAGGATCCTAGGATCCTAAGCTGGCACCCTAGCCGCTAGCCCAACACCAGGGTTACCGACACCAGGATTATCGACAAGCACCAGATACACCAGATAAATCGACAAGCACCAGATACACCAGATAAATCGGCAAGCACCAGATACACCATATAAATCGACAAGCACCAGATACACCAGATAAATCGACAAGCACCAGATACACCAGATAAATCGACAAGCACAAGATACACCAGATAAATCGACAAGCACCAGATACACCAGATAAATCGACAAGCACCAGATACACCAGATAAATCGACAAGCACCAGATACACCAGATAATTCGACAAGCACCAGATACACCAGATAAATCGACGAGCACCAGATACACCAGATCAATCGACGAGCACCAGATACACCAGATAAATCGACGAGCACCAGATACACCAGATAAATCGACAAGCACCAGATACACCAGATAAATCGACAAGCAACAGATACACCAGATAAATCGACAAGCAACAGATACACCAGATAAATCGACAAGCAACAGATACACCAGATAAATCGACAAGCACCAGATACACCAGATAAATCGACAAGCAACAGATACACCAGATAAATCGACAAGCACCAGATACACCAGATAAATCGACAAGCACCAGATACACCAGATAAATCGACAAGCACCAGATACTTTTAAAACTTCCTCTACTGATATGACCTTCCCAATGATGTCAAGAAACGTGAAGGTTTGTGTAGAACACACCCATCTATGAAGCTTCGCCCTTTCGCGAGCCCACACCATCAGGAGTTTTTGCAATACGGACTGCAATATATCAACTTTTTGAATGAGTTGATCAGGAAGTTATCCAAGTATTTTGTTGTGCGGAGGCAAACCCCTTTCTCACAGGGGTATGTTTACAAAGCACAAGTACTTTCAGCTTTTAAAAAAGTTTGTTTCATCATTACATTCGACACTTCTTATCTGGCAGGCATGAAATGCCAATTCACTTCATTACTAGGGGTTTCTGCGCATGTACATTGAGCAATCTGGGACGGATTACATCATTCAGAAAGTGCCCTATTCAAATGATGTCTGGAATGTATGTATTTGACTAGATTAGAGTTAAATGAAAAATGGAAAGGTCTAGAAAAGTGCACCAATTAGTGTCAGCCTCTGATGTAATCACACGCTCGAAATCCAGTCTGCTTATTTGAATAACGAAAGTATCATGTGTTACACACCATATGCGTAATGATATAATCATACATGGCTCGACTTACCGAGAAGCGAAGCTAAGATGCGTCCATCCACTGGGTCCATTAGTAAGGCATACTTCTCATAGTACAAGCTGCAAGAGGAATAGGTACAGTTGCTCTCCTATATGAATGGACCTGTCGGCTCACAAGACTGTTTACAACATGTAAGTCTTTTTTCATTACTACAACTCATGGGAGAGATGTGGTTAATATAGTTCGCTATGTATGCTGGCTGCTAGGGTGTGGTGCTGCAACACGTGCCTGGAATTTTCTGCAAGGTGCTGCACGATTTTATCAAGAACTTTCTCGAGGAGTGCCGCGCGCACCCAAAGGTGACGGACTGCTTGTCGGGAAAGTCCGGTGGCTTTGGAACCACTGGTGTTCTGCCTGGATATTCCTTCAATCCGTCCGCCACCCCTTCTGTGTGCAGAGAAGTAAATTGTGGAGGGGGAAAAGGCGAATTACTGTATATTCACAAAGTAATGGAATTATTGCTTCTTATGTCAAGTCTTTCCTCTTTTCAAACAGCCTTATCTCTAACCAACCCTCCGATCTCAAGTCTTTCCTCTTTTCAAACAGCCTTACCTCGAACCAACAGTTTGCATTCGGTCGCAGTCACTCAATACTGAACATCAAAACCCTCAATCTCAACAAGAGGTCTCAACCGTCTCCCTAGATATATCTCAGGAATTCGACATAGTCTGGCATGGGCAAGCTCTCTGTTTGTGGAATTCAAAGCCACCTTCATAAAAATGAATTGTTGACTTCCTCCACTGATGCAGTCAACATGTTGCGATCCCTCTCCTCTCCCAGTGGAAGCTGAAGTTCCCCAAGACAGTGTTTTGGACCCAGTCTTGCTCCTCAAATACATCATCGGCCTGTCCGATTCTCTGAAAAAACCTCTCTTCCTTTTTGCAGATGAGTCCAGACTGTGCTGTACAGTACCCCAATCCCATTGGTAGGCAGACTGAAGCTGCGTCGCTCTCTGCTGATCTAGAATTGATTATAGATTCTGGTCTGATAAATTCAACATGTCCTTCAAAGCTGGAAATTCCCAGTCTCGCCCTGTCGCATAAGGATTATCAAATGAACCCTCAGATATATTCCAATGGTCAGCCACTGTAAGGTTCAGTCTCTTGAACTTCTCAGCCTCACCATCAGCCATTACCTCTTTCTTGGGCCACTCATATTGCAAAGCTGGTCTCGAAAGTCAGCCATAGACTGAGCATCCTCCATCATTCCAAGTGTTTCCATGAAAAATTAGAACTACTCCTAGCCTACAAGGCATTTATCCATATCTCAATGGAGTACAGCTCTCCACTATGGGCTGGAGCCCCAACATCACATCTGTCCCTCTTAGATCCTGTGTAATATTAAACTCTCCACATTATGGGAACCTCCTATGATGAGGCCGAAGCACATTGGCTGCTGCTCTTACATCGCAAGCAGGTCGATGGCCTCTGCTCTTTACTACCTCTCCGCTGGTTTATCTCCCTCTGCTCTCCAAGTTATCTGACCCAAACTGCAACTCCAGTATGTACAAATTTGTCCAGTATCCCCTCCTCATTAAATTTCAAAAATATAGGTTGCCCACAACCTCAACTCATATGTTCCTCACTTTTCCTGTCTGTGGAACCACCTTCCGGATGCTATTCTATCCCACTCTTCCCCCTCGGGCTTCAAGTAGGCAGTGCGCAGCCATCTCTTGTCATCCTCAATTCCAACCCACAATATTTACCCATTACCCCTTCCTAACCCAACTCTCTTATTTGCAGATTAATGTGTTTCCTTCCTCCTCTCTCCTCTTTTCCTTTTCATTCATTCCCTTGTTTATTTGTCCAAGAGTTGCCCCTGCTGCCCTCCTTTCAGTCCATACCCTCCATGACCCTGCTCTTCCTTGGGTCTCAATATTGTAGGGAAGACCAAAAAAACGCACTTTGTACGGTATGTCTTAAAGGGGAACCCAAACGCTCAGACCACTTCAACACTAATTTACCCCTTTATACCCTATAAAATAGACATGATGTCTTTTTCAGTTTTGCGATTTATAAAGTCGATATTTTTGCGATTAAAAGTCAAATTGTTCTTCTTCTTCATGATTAGCCATGGCATCACCCAGTGATGTGGACTGCCACTTCTTATTGCACATGGGTAACATCAAGGAACGATTGAACTCAAACGGCAAATAATTTTCGAATTTCTACAAATATGCCGAGTCGTTGCATCCTTGGTGGTTGTAGTAATACAAACCGAGATGGTTTCATGCTACACCAATGGCCAAAAGATCCAAGGGTTGCCAGAAATTGGACGAGGTATGTCCGAAATACCTGAGTGTGGATCGGGCCTACAAAATGTTTGCTTTTGTGCTCGGAACATTTTACAGAGCACTGTTATGAAACAACAGAGATTGCTAGATTTTGTGGTTATCCGCCATGATTGAGAGAGGATTCCATCCCCACAATTAAGCTGAAGAAACAGCCGTCGCTCGAAACTGTGAGACCATCCAGCACCATTTTTGCCCTCCACAATCCCCCATCACCCTAGTTGGCAATACCCACGACCACCCCACACCACCCCCATAGCACCACTACCCCCTCCACTTTGGCGAAACATCAACCCGGCATGACATGGCATGACCACAGACACAAATGGCGTCATGGGGAAGTATGAAACTGGACGACACGACATCGGGTCAGCCTGCAAAGGCGGGACAAAGCAATCGGCGCCTATTTGGTCAGCGGTGTCCAAGTGTGCTCGGGCGGTGCAAGTGCTGAGTCCGTTCCGCATTATGTCCGTGCCGTATTCCTTCTTGAGTAATATAACTGATATATCAATTAATACAAAACCCCTGATGAACTCCCAACTGAACGGAAAAAGAAAACCTACCAATTTATAGTGAACATGCAACCGGCGTTTTAATCTGCACAACGAACATAGCACCGCCATCTTCTTCTTCTTCTTCTTCTTCTTCACTAACATAACGAATGCCTGATTCGCTCGCATGTCATAAGGCTCGAAACGATACAGATCTACAATTCCTCCAAAAGTGTTTCCCTCACTAATTATGTCTCCAATAGCTTCTTCGCAATCCCACTGATCCGTTTCAACATACTGAAAACCTTCAGCGTTGCTAATGATGGAGGAATCAGTATCGGAATCTAAGCTCATCATGTAATCCACCATTTCGATCAGGGTGAGAACATTAAGTGACGTCACCGCCAAATCGAAAATCGACACTTTACTAGGACGATTTTCGACACTGTAATTGCCAAAAAAATATATATTTCCCCTTCAAATTTAACCGTGACAGGACCGTAATTAATGATTGTCAATGGTTTTCAGGAAAAACAAGACCAAAAGTCGAACAGCGGCGTAGCTGGGCTTGTAAAATATTACAAACCACAAACATATGATTAGCTTTTTAAACAGTCGCTAATGCTGCATAAAACATTAAACAAAGAAATTTGGAGGAATCCCGACATCCGTGAGGTAAGTTTAACTTACAGAACTGAGGGAAGATCGACTGTAATCTATATACTCCACAAGGGTTGGGTTAATAACATCCTCTCAAATAACGGAGGCGAATTCCTTACTTCCGCAGTTCGTACCGTACACCGCTCATCATTGATTCATGTACCATACACCACTTCAATCCATTAACTTTGTATTCACGACATTGGGATTAAAGTGATATGGTCATATTTACTATATCGTTATTACTATTACGAAAACGATACAACTGAAACGATACACTACTGTATTAAGAAATCTGGGCTTAATTTGTCTGAAGCGGCCCGAAGGTGAGGCATGAAGCCTAAGGCCTATACGGACCGTTTTGTTGGAAGAGGCGTAACGCCGATGCTTTCGATATTTGATGGTCATTTTAACAATCGGTTTGTTTGTGTTTCACACTGAATGAAAAACGTAAAGGGAGAGCATGGCGATTGTGATATATGACAGGTTCGACAATATGTTCTGCATGAACGACATATAAATCAAAATGGTGGAGTGTGGAGAGTCAGCCGCAGCACTGCCGTAATGACATCAGACGTAATCACATCACCCTGTCATGTGACCAGATCCTCAGCTCTGATTGGTATACGTTTGATGGGACATACATACATACATACATACATACATACATACATACATACATACATACAGACAAACACTGTTCTAGACGGCTTTGCCCTATGCTATGGGCTACGCCGTAAAAATCGCGTTTGGGTTCCCCTTTAAACATTGCCTGAGACATTGCCTCAAATCTTACAATTCATTATCACACACTACCATACAAAGATCCATTTCAGACTTCATTGCAAAGTGGAGAGGCAAGGAGGCAAAATAATTACCGACTGAGTGCCTCTGTTGGAAGCTGCTGCAGAGCTTGAGGTAATGTCTGAAGAGATGAAATAAACGCAGCCACGGAATCACTGGTGGGGATTAGGGGTAGAGGTATGCAGGTGGTTTAATATTTGAACATTCGATTCGAGTCTTGTGTTTATCGTTTCTGTGAAAGGTCATAAGTAACAGTAGTTTCTCTGTAATCTAAAGCCACGCCAGTAAAAGTAAACGCTTTTAATCGGCACACCTTTGGATGACGACACACCGGAACGACTGGACCGCGCATGCGCGGTATCGACCATGCGTGCCTACGTCACTTTACTAACAGTGGTGAGATTAACATATCATGGTGTAGGGAAGATCTTGACATTTTTCATGACGAAACACCTTCATTGTGATTTAATTTCAGTGACTGTATAGAGGAACGTCACAAGCAAGCCCCCCCCCCCTTCCCACGCCTCCTCCCCCCAAGCCCTCTCCCTTCCACACATCTCCCTGCTCTCAAATGTTGTGTTTGTGTGCTTCCCCTTCTCTCCCCATCTTGTCTTCCGCTCCCTCTTTTTATATATTTTGTTTGTCTGGTTGATTTGTTGTGAAGTAAATGTTAGCTCTTTCACGAGCCTCGATTCAGTATACAAAAAAAAAGAAAGAAAAAAAAGGCAAATCTGGTAGGCCTACTGTATTTATTTTTGTTTTCTATCTCTGCAACAATTAATCCTACTATATCAGTTGTAAAACATCGCTGATAACCTTTAAAATCAAATGTAAATTGGTTCCTGCTGCAAAAATCGGAGCACTGGACCTGGAGCGTATCTGGGCCTTGGCCATTTGGTGCAACCCAAATTTGAAGGAATTTACGACGCCTGCCATTTTGACACACTTCCGGTCACGTGACCGCAACGAGTTTCGCAATCCACACCACCAGTCAGGAATGGAATCTTGCTGCAAAATTTCAGGCGGCTCGGCTCAGCGGTTTGGCCGGAAAAGTCGAAATCGGCTACGGACGGACGGTACACGATGACAATACCTTATCTGGAATTGCAATTCCAGATAACCTAACAAATAATATGCCACGTGTATTTTTATGTGGGACGTCAAACTATTCAACTGATGTACAGACACCTCCAAATAAATGAAAACCTATAAAACTTTCATATTACTCACATTGTGGCTATGGGATAGTGTGGCGGACACAAGCAAGAGGACACGATTTTCAATGCACCAGCAGGTGGCGCGAACGTCCAGGCGGGGAACTGGAAGGCATGCCCCGCCTATCGACCGATCGGCCACGCCCGGGGACTAGGCTTGGCCCCGGCACATATATGCGCGCTCCAAGCTCAAGCCCGCCCAATGCTACAGTTTGAGCTTTCCTAATAAAGACTCTTTTGGTTATCCAACGCGTTGTGGCCTACCTTTTTGGCAAGCAAGTTGTGTGCGTAGCACCGCACTTCACTGGTGACCCCGATTGGTTCAGCCGTTGCTGTCCACCGAACGCGCCATGGCCAACAACGCCATCACGGTACAACTCCCGGAGTTTTGGGAAGCACAGGCCGATGTGTGGTTCGTGCAGGCCGAAGCACAATTTCAGCTTCGAGGCATAACGGCGGATGAGACCCATTACTACCACGTGGTCGCCTCCCTCGGGCCCGGCACTGCCGCCCGAGTCATGTCCATCCTGCGGCACCCGCCGGTCGACCACAAGTACGGGGCGCTCAAACGTCTCCTCATCGCCACGTTCGGCCTCACGGAGATCGAACGGGCCGACCGCCTCCTGGACCTTCCCGAACTCGGCGACACACGACCATCCGTGCGGCTGGATCATATGCTGTCGTTGCTGGGTGACCAAGCCCCGGATTTCTTATTTCGGGCGCTCTTCCTACGCCAGCTACCCGCACAGGTACGCCTCGCGCTGGCCGGTTCCAAAATAAAAGAACCCCGCGCCCTGGCTACAGAGGCCGACAAGTTCTTCGCGGCTTGCGACACGCGGTCGGGTTACGGTGCGGCCGTCGTGGATCCCGAGGCTGATGCTGCTGCGTCCCTCGTGGCCGCTGCCATGCCCCGCCCACCACCACCACCGCCGAGAAAACCGCGGCCGCCGAAGCCCCCGCCGCCGCAAGCCTGGTGCTCTTACCACGCCAGGTTCGGCCACACGGCTAGGAAGTGTTGCCCGCCGTGCTCGTTTGACAAGTCGGGAAACTACCAAGCCGGCGCTCGGTAGCGGCCCTGAGCGTCGGCCATTCCGGCAGCCTCCTCTTTATCACGGACACCTTGTCCAGGCGCCGTTTCCTCTGCGATACAGGAGCGCAGGTAAGCGTCATCCCCGCCTCCACGTCCGACAAGCGAACCGTGGGCCGGGGCCCCGCGTTGCTTGCCGCCAACGGTACACCCATCCGCACGTTCGGGAAGTGTTGCCTTCCCCTGCGGTTCGGAGAGCAGCGCTTTCAATGGTCGTTCATGACCGCCAGCGTGCCGATGGCATTGCTCGGTGCGGACTTCCTATGTGCGAATGGGTTGTTGGTCGACGTAAAGCACAAACGGCTCGTCCAGGCAGAAACCTTTAGCTCGCTCGCTTGTTCACTGAGCAGCTCGTTGAGCGGCTCACCGAGCGGCTTGCCAAGCGGCTTGCTGGAGGGTTCCGTCCCGGCGAGTTTAGTTTGCACGTTTCCGGCAGCGGACGACTTTACCCACCTCCTCGCTAGTTTCCCGGCCCTCACGTGGCCCACCTTTTCAGCGGTGGCCGTGAAACACGGGGTGGAGCATCACATCCCCACGGTCGGGCCGCCGGTCTATGCCCGGGCACGTCGACTCGAGCCCACGAAGCTCGCCGTGGCGAAAACGGAGTTCACCATGCTGGAGCGGCTGGGGATCGTACGGCGCTCCAACAGCGCTTGGGCTTCCCCGCTGCACATCGTGCCGAAGCCCGGCGGGGGATGGCGGCCGTGCGGGGACTACCGCCGGCTCAACGATGCCACCACCCCCGACCGCTACCCGGTCCCGCACATTCAGGACTTTTCTGCCCGGTTGGCCAACACGACCGTGTTTTCGAAGGTGGACCTCATCCAGGGCTACCATCAGGTCCCCATCCAACCGGTCAACGTCCCGAAGACGGCCGTCATCACTCCTTTCGGCCTCTTCGAATTTCTGAGGATGCCCTTTGGGTTGAAGAATGCGGCTCAGGCGTTCCAGCGGCTTATGGATAGCGTCTTGTGCGACTTACCTTTCCTGTTCGTCTACTTGGACGACATCCTAGTCGCGAACGCGTCCCGGGAAGACCACCTGCTCCACCTTCGCACGCTGTTCAAACGCCTGGGCCAGCATGGCCTAATCATCAACCCTGCCAAGTGCCGTTTCGGTGTCACCACCATCGACTTCTTGGGGCACCGCGTCACCAAGCACGGGGCCGTCCCGCTACCGGCCAAGGTGGAGGCGGTCAGGGATTTCCCAAGGCCCCGCACGGTCAAGGGGCTCCATGCGTTCCTGGGCATGGTGAACTTTTACCACCGCTTCGTGCCCCACGTCGCCCAGCTCCTCCGCCCCTTGCACGAGGCCCTCCGGGGCAAGCCGGGCAAAGGTGACATCGCATGGTCGGAGCCGATGGCCGCGGCGTTCGCAGGCGCAAAGCTGGCTCTGGCCGACACCACCATGCTGGCGCACCCGGCGCCCGATGCACCGATCGCCCTCACCACCGACGCGTCGGATTACGCGGTGGGCGCGGTGCACGAGCAATGGGTGCATGGTGCTTGGCAACTGCTGGCGTTTTTCAGCCGGCAGCTTCGCCCGCACGAACGCCGGTACAGCACCTTCGACCGTGAGTTGCTCGGACTCCACCTGGCGGTCCGACACTTCCGCCATCTGCTGGAGGGCCGCCCGTTCACGGCCTTCGTTGACCACAAGCCCCTTGTGTTTGCGATGGCCAAGGTCGCCGAGCCATGGTCGGCACGGCAGCAGCGCCACCTCTCTGCCGTGTCCGAGTACACGACGGACATCCGTCACGTGGCGGGTAAGGACAACCCGGTGGCGGATTGCCTTTCCCGGTCCGCCATGCACGCGGTCCACCTCGGGGTCGACTATGCCCGGATGGCGGAGGCCCAGACCGCCATCCCCAGCGTCCAGGCCTTGCGGACCACCATCATGGGCCTCTGCGTCACCGAGGTGCCGTTCGATGTCGCGGGCACGGCCCTCCTATGCGACGTCTCCCTCGGCCGGCCTCGCCCCATCGTGCCTGCTGGCTGGCAGCGCCCGGTGTTCGACGCCATCCACGGCCTGTCCCACCCTGGCGCAAGGGCATCCCAGAAACTCGTTGGGGCAAAGTTCGTCTGGCATGGCCTCCGGAAGGACGTCCATGGCTGGGCCAGGACATGCCTCGCGTGCCAGCGCGCAAAGGTCCACCGCCACACTCAGGCACCGTTGGCCCCGTTCACCGTGCCCGAGCGGCGGTTCGACCACGTGCACATTGACTTGGTGGGACCTCTGCCGCCCTCGCGAGGGTTCACCCACCTCCTCACCATGGTCGACCGCACCACACGGTGGCCGGAGGCCGTCCCATTGGCGGCGACGTCTGCGGCTGAGGTGGCGCAAGCCTTTATCGCCACTTGGGTTGCCCGGTTCGGTGCCCCCTCGGACATCTCGTCCGACCGCGGCCCCCAGTTCACCTCAGAGCTCTGGGCCGCGGTGGCGCAAGGGCTCGGGGTGAAACTACACCGCACCACGGCCTACCACCCCCAGGCCAATGGCCTGTGCGAGCGCTTTCATTGCTCCATGAAGGCCGCGCTCCAGGCCAGCCTCTGCGATGGCGGCTGGGTCGACAAACTCCCCTGGGTCCTGCTGGGCCTCAGGACGGCGCCCAAGGACGACCTGCGTGCGTCCTCGGCGGAGCTGGTCTTCGGGCAACCACTGCGGGTAACGGGTGAATTTATCCCCAACTCCACGGCTCCTTGGTCCGCGGCAGAACAGCGCTCCGCCCTTCAGGAGACCGCCCGGAGGTTCGCCCCGGTGCCAACGGCACACCACGGTTGCCTGCCTTCCCACGTCGCCCTGGAGCTTCGCACGGCCAAGTACGTGTTCATCCGGCACGACGCCCACCGGACACCACTACGGCCCCCGTGCGACGGGCCCTTCCGCGTGTTGGAGACCGGGGACAAATTTTTCACGGTCGACATCGGCGGTGCCCCGGATCGCATTTCCGTGGACCGCCTCAAGCCGGCCCACCTCGATCCGGACCACCCCCCACCAGCGCCTCTGCCTCCGCGTCGAGGCCGCCCCCCGGCGGTCGGACCCCCGGCACCCCCGCCAGCAGCTCTTCCTCCGCGTCGAGGCCGCCCCCCGGCGGTCGGACCCCCGGCACCCCCCAGCCCCGCCGTCCCGCCACCCCCCCAGACCGGCACCCATCGCCAGGGGGCGTTTCGGCCGGGTCATCCGGCTTCCCCGCAAACTCACCCTTCAGGTGCGCAGGAATTCTGGGGGGGGCGCGTGGCGGACACAAGCAAGAGGACACGAATTCAACGCACCAGCAGGTGGCGCGAACGTCCAGGCGGGGAACTGGAAGGCATGCCCCGCCTATCGACCGATCGGCCACGCCCGGGGACTAGGCGTGGCCCCGGCACATATATGCAGGCTCCAAGCTCGAGCCCGCCCAGTGCTACAGTTTGAGCTTTCCTAATAAAGACTCTTTTGGTTATCCAACGCGTTGTGGCCTACCTTTTTGGCAAGCAAGTTGTGTGCGTAGCACCGCACTTCAATAGTATAGTTTAGCACACTCGGGGCAGTATTGCAGGAAGAGAAAACAACGGTGCAGGTCAGCACCTCCATTGAGAGCATTATCCGTGTGGTTATGTTTTCACACTCTTGTATGTTTGTCTGCCTGTCTGTGAGCACAATATCTCAAAATGTTATGGACGGATTCGGACGAAACTTGGTGGACAGGTTGGGTGTGTGTGAAGGATGCGTTGTTCGATTTTGATGAAGATCTGGATCCGGATACTAGAATTCTTTAAGTTATTCTTCACCATTGAGAGATAGGGTCAAAAACGATGTACTGTATTCTATATAGCACGATATTTCAAAAAGTTATGAATGGATTAGGCCAAAAACGTGACAAAAACAAGCTCATTAGATTTTAGTTAATGTCCGGATGCAGTTTCGGCTACAAAAAAAAATCAGTGGAGTGAATGGACTACAAAACGCAAACGTTCAGCCTAGCAGAGGTATGCACTACACCTCGTGCCGTTCTAATTACCTCCGCCACGGAAGGTGGACATAGGTGAGGGTTAAGGTTGTTCGGGTTAGGGTTAGGGTTAGGGTTGGGGTTAGGGTTAGGGTTGTTAGGGATAGGGTTAGGGTTGTTAGGGATAGCGTTAGGGTTAGGGTTGTTAGGGTTCGGGTTAGGGTTAGGGTTGTTCGGGTTAGGGTTAGGGTTGGGGTTAGGGTTAGGGTTGTTAGGGATAGGGTTAGGGTTGTTAGGGATAGCGTTAGGGTTAGGGTTGTTAGGGTTCGGGTTAGGGTTGTTAGGGTTAGGGTTGTTAGGGTTAGAGTTCGGGTTAGAGTAGGGTTAGGGTTAGGGTTAGTGTTGTTAGGGTTAGGGTTAGGGTTGTTAGGATTAGGGTTGTATGTATGTTTTCACCCATGATTGTCTGTTTCTTTGTTTGTTTGTCTGTCAGCAGGATATCTCAAAAAAGTGATGGACTGATTGGGACGAAAATTGGTGGATAAGTTTGGTGTTTGGGAAGGACGACTTTCTTCAATTTTGGTGAAGATCCGAATCCGGATTCGATAATTTCTGACATGATTCTTCATCATTGAGAGATGGGACCAAAAGCAATGTACAGCAAGATATCTCAAAAAGTTGTGGCAGTTATATTTTGGTTCAGGTCCGGATCCAGATCTCGCCTATCAATGGGATACAAAACATGAACTGTTCAGTCTGGCGGAGGTATGCGCTCTACCGAGTACCTTTCTCGTTTTATAATGCTTTTGTGATGTGGTTGTGTTTCTCAGATGGTTATCAGGGTAGGGACTGTATTTTAGTGAAACATTGCATGTTTCATGTATTGATAATCATTGAAATCATTGATAAAATTATTGTATTTCAATCATGAAACATTGCATAATGCAGCTTGTAAAATGAATTTTGTATTTAAATAAAACAATGATAATTAATCAGCCTGGTTGAGGGTGATAAATGACATCACAGAAATATTTCCTAGTTGTGGTTTGAAACATGGGGAGTGGCATTTCAGACATGAAACAGCCAGGCGAGTCAATCGATGATGACAAATTTACTCATTTTATTTGACGGAAATGCAATTTTATTAACTTCTTTGCAAACACAATGAACTGTGGTATTCAAGAAAAAACTATCCAACCCTTCACATCGGAAATCCTAAATGTGACGTCATAAAAAGCGATGGTGTTAAATTGTGTCGATCTATAAGCCTGCATTTTTACCTGCGACATGTCGCAGGTCTACAACAGCTCTGCATGGTTGTTGTTGTTGTTGTGATTCTTCTTGGGGGTCAATTTTCTTTCGGTCATCTCATCTTGATTCTCGGAGATGAATTTGTAAAATGGGTCGTGGAGTCCATCCGTCCATCAACTTTTTGCTGTTTTTGCTACTCCTCCCTTATTAACCTGCTGGTTGTTCTGAACACATGAATAGAAGACAGTAGCTCGCACAATCACTCATGCTTCGATTTTGCGATTTCATATCGTGGGGGCTTTCGGGAGTGAGGAGGGTGTGAGGGGGGAGCGGGGTTATCCCCAAAAACTCTGGATCCCTACTTATCCCCTATTTACTAAACGATTGCTCTGAAACCCGATACAGCCCTTCTACTCGATGGTCCACACAATCGCTCAGGATTCGATTTTGAATCATGGGAGCTCTCAGGGAGAAGAGGGGGGTTACCCCCTGAAACTTTGGATCCCTACTCGTCCCTTATTTACCAACTGATATCTCTGAAACCCGATACAACCCTTCTACTTGATGGTCGTCTGCAGGATCGCCCGGTCTTAGATGTTTCGATTTCGGATGGTGCTCCTAAGGGGGTTCCCCCAAATCAGCAATGGTCTGAACTACAACCTTAAGAGATGACCGTCAGCCCACTCAGGGCTATTTTATTGAAATGTGCACCCAATGGTAGGGTAGCTGCCTGACCCCCACCTACATTTGTCGCTTGACTCTACCCACCATAGCACCAAGCCAAAATAATATGGCCGCCATCTTGTTTTTTCTGTTGGGCCAAAGACATCTGTCCGTTAGGCCTCTGCCGATTATACACTGCCTGGGTTTGTTGCGTCAGATGTCCATTGGCCTTGTTTGGGTCGAGTGTTACTCAAAATGAGGGACCCCAAAAAGTCTAATGGATGTCAAATATAAGTTTTTAGTAAGGTTTAATCAAGCCCCTCAGCACGCGGCTCTCTCTGAAAAAAATAGCGTTACGTAATCTTTGAACGGCCCCATATTGAGTTAAACAATCCGTGACCATGACGGAGGCTGTTCCGTGTGACCGTGTGTTCTGATATAGCCATGACGGAGGCTGTCATGGATGAGGTGTCACAGTTAATCCTTCAATAGCCCATTAAATGTGTGTTTCCCAATTGGCCGTTCCCGGATTTTGTTGCAGGTTGTGACCACAGTGCAGTTATTCTTGTTTTTCCCATGAAAAGGGTCCTCACCTTCCCTCCACTCGCCCCTCCAAGGCTTGAACGTGACGGCAGAGCATGGCAGCATGTGGGCAAACACGTGCCGCCTTCACAAAAAGCGCAGCCACCTTGTTGGCACGGAGCAGGCCCGCAGCTCGGCGCTTAAGGCCGTGCAGCAGACTTGCCTCCACAGCCGCTGTGTGTGGGATATAAGCATCGATTCATAAACTTGCGTGAACAACTTAAAGCGCTAACATTATACTTTAAATTTAGATTCTTATCCCAAACTATAATTGATTAATCCCATTTAATCGATATGAAGATTTGCTCATTGTCACGCAAAAAGGCCTATTCTTGCAAAAGATACTATGGAAGTGGGTACATCAAAGTGGATGAAACATGAAAGTACTATACTCGATAGACAACCGTGAAATGGGGTGAATAGGGACAGCAAGGTGAATAGGGACACAAACTGAAAAAAAGTTCGGAAACTTTTTTCGCTGAAAATTGATAACCATACTGATTTGTTGATATTTGGGTTAAAAGTGTTCTCTTGCTTTTTTAAAAAGCAACTTATAGTCCCTATTAACCCCATATATGGGTTAAATAGGAATAAATAGGATTTTTATGGCTGTCCCTATTCACCCCGTTTTATGGGTGAATAGGGACAGTCACTAATACAAAAAAATAATAATCAAGAAACAATCCTGAGTTTCCAACTTATTGCTAAATTGATAGCTCAGATGGATGCACATAATATGCACCCATAATATAAACCACGGTGCCAATGAAAAAAAATATGGGATAAAAAGTTTCTCCAAACTGTCCCTATTTCTTGATTATTATTTTTTGTATTCGTGACTGTCCCTATTCACCCGTAAAACGGGGTGAATAGGGACAGCCATAAAAATCCTATTTATTCCTATTTAACCCATATATGGGGTTAATAGGGACTATAAGGAGATGGCCCGCTCCCGTTGTTTGTGGCCGTTGTTTGCGGCTGTGGCTGTTTGCCGCTGTGGTCTTGATGAGCGGCTGTGGTCGTTTGCCGCTGCGTTTGCCGCTTTGCCTCCTCGACCTTGGCCTCGTACTCATCCCTTCGCTCCTGCCTGGCATGGCTCTGAGGTACTCCGCCGCAAGGCTTCTTCTGCTCAATACTCACTCCACCCCATCATGCATCTCTGCAATGAAATCCCACAGACTCCTGCGACGACCCAGATATATTCATAGAGGCTCCGGTCGTAAGTTTGTTTACTTACAAACCGGTCACTCCATTCCCGTACTCTGGTCGGCTCAGCGCATTCCCACTCATCGTCCCAGCGCACCTGGTCACAGCAACGCACACGATCGCACCTCCTGTCTGCAAACCCTGGCTAAATCACCTGAGTTCATCCCCACCGTACAAAGCAACATCAAGCTCACCCTGTTCAATACCCGGTCCCTCAACAACAAAAGCCTCATCCTGAATGACTACATTCTGGATAATAAACTGGACTTTCTCTGTCTCACTGAAACCTGGCAACAACCTCTGGACTACTTCTCACTCAACCTCACTACACCCAATGGATATTCTTACATCAAGAACCCACGCTCGGAGGGCCGAGGTGGTGGAATTGCCGTAATTCACCGACAGGACATCAAGACCAGCCTCATCTCCATCTCATCTGCTCCATCATTTGAACACCTGGCTTTTAAACTCTCTGGTCACACACAGTCAGTCATGGCTGTCGTCTACCGCCCTCCCAAACCACACCCATCATTCCTGTCTGACTTCTCCTACTTTCTGACCCAGCTCTGTTCCCTCTCCCCCTCAATCCTCCTCCTCGGTGATTTCAATATCCACATGGACTCCACTGACTCCACAATAACCACTGACTTCACTGATTTACTCACCTGCTTTAACCTCACTCAACATATCAACTTCCCTACCCATAACCGTGGGCACATTCTGGACCTTGTCTGCTCTACTGGATTAATTTTGCACCATCTCTCTGGCTCCGACCTCACCCTCTCTGACCACTTAGCCATCACTATGACCATCAACATCCCCACCCCAGCACCAAGGCATTATCGCACTATCAACTTCCGTAAGCTAAACGCTCTTTCACCTACCTCATTCTCATCCACCCTCTCTGAAAAAATGTCCACTTCTCCCTTCGTTGACCTCCACACCCCTTCTGACCTCACTGACTACTACAACCACACTCTCTCCTCCTGCCTTGACCAGCTTGCGCCTATGAAAACCAAAACAGTTTCTTTCACCCATTCTGCTCCCTGGTTTACCCCTGAACTCCGCCTGATGAAAACTCGTGCTCGCCAACTTGAAAGACTCCGCAATAAAACAGGTCTCACAATTCACTCCCAAGCCTACAAGGACCACCTACAACACTACAAAGATGCCCTCTCCCGCGCCCGCTCCACCTACGACTCTCAAATTATCCACTCTGGCTCTGGAAACCCAAAAGCACTCTTCTCTACAATAAACAAACTCCTCAGCCCCCTGAACACCACCACCCAGTCATTCACAGTAGACAACTGCATCTCCTTCCTTTCATTCTTCCAATGCAAAATTGACAACATCTACAACAGCTTAACCACCACCGCACCCACTCCCCCTCAAACCACCTGCCCCCCCTTATCCTGCCAACCCCTGTCTCAATTCTCCCCAGTCTCCCCTACTGACCTCTCTGAACTCCTCATAGGAATGAAAACTGCCACCTGCACTCTTGACCCCATCGCCTCCAGCTTTGTCAAGACCTCCCTTCCTGCTCTCTCTCCACTTATCACTGCAACAATAAACTCCTCCCTGTCTACAGGCATCGTCCCACCATCCCTCAAAATTGCTGCTGTTACCCCCATTCTGAAAAAACCTGGACTCAATGCTGACACCCTAAATAACTTCAGACCCATCTCCAACCTACCCTTTCTGTCAAAAGTTTTGGAACGCGCTGTAGCCACTCAACTCAAACATCACCTCTCTGCCAATAACCTGTATGAAACATTCCAATCCGGATTCCGCTCCAACCACAGTACTGAAACTGCTCTCCTCAAAAATCACCAACGACCTTCTCCTCTCCTCTGACGCTGGCAACCTCAACATTCTCATCCTCCTCGACCTCAGCGTCGCCTTTGACACCATCAATCACACCATCCTCCTCGCCCGACTTGAAACCACCTTTAACATTACCGGCACTGCCCTCTCTTGGATCAAATCATACCTCTCTGACAGACGCCAGTTCATCTCCATCAATAACTGCAAATCCCCCACTGCTCCCCTCCCCCAAGGT
This sequence comes from Myxine glutinosa, assembly GCF_964187855.1. NCBI lineage: Eukaryota > Metazoa > Chordata > Myxini > Myxiniformes > Myxinidae > Myxine > Myxine glutinosa. Next base: position 104,817,501 of record NC_136266.1, read on the forward strand.
GTCCCACAAGGTTCAGTTCTCGGCCCCCTCCTCTTCATCCTGTACCTGTCCCCCCTTGCCCTTGGTCACGTAATCCGCCGTCATGGTCTCCAATTCCACTGCTTCGCCGATGACATCCAGCTTTTCATCTCCACCAAGTCCATCTCCACCGCCACCCACTCTATCCTGACAAACTGCATCACTGAAATAAAATCCTGGCTTCAAATCAACTTCCTCAAACTTAACTGTGATAAATCTGAAATAATCATCATTGGCCCAAAAACGCTCACCAAATCCACCCATAACTTTGCCCTCAACATCGACGGTTTCCCAGTATCCACCTCCCCTCACATCCGGAATCTTGGCATCATCTTTGACCAAACCCTCTCCTTCGACAAATACACTAAACAGATCACAAAGACAGCCTTCTTTCACCTGAAAAACATCGCCCGTCTCCGTCCATCCCTCTCCTCCACGGCTGCAGAAACCCTCATCCATGCCTTCATCACCTCCCGTCTGGACTACTGCAACAGCCTCCTCTATGGTTCACCCTCAATAATCACCAATAAACTCCAATACATTCAGAACTCCGCTGCCCATCTACTCACCCATTCCTGGACCCGTGACCACATCACCCCCGTCCTTTACAAGCTTCACTGGCTCCCCATCCCCCAGAGAATCCAGTACAAAATCCTCCTCTTGACCTACAAAGCCCTCCATAACCTGGCCCCATCCTACCTGGCTGACCTCCTCTCCAGACACACTCCCACCCGCAACCTCCGCTCTGCTGGTACCAACCTCCTGACCCCCCCCCCCCCCATGCGGACCAAATTCAGATCCTGGGGGGACAGGGCCTTCTCCATCGCTGCTCCCACCCTCTGGAACTCACTACCTCACACCATCAGAGACTCCTCCTCACTCACCACATTCAAAACATCACTCAAGACCCACATGTTCAACACTGCATTCAACATTAAACCACAGCATTTAACCCCTGACTATCTCTTCTCCTTCTCCTTCCTTTTGCTTTGATTATTTACCTATTGATTTTTGTCTTTTTGCACTTGTTTTTTGTACTCTGTCAAAGCGCCTTTGGGCTTCTTGAAAAGCGCTATATAAAATAAATGTATTATTATTATTATTATAATTATTATTATTATAAGTTGTTTTTTAAAAAACAAGAGAACACTTTCAACCCAAATATCAACAAATCAGTATGGTTATCAATTTTCAGCGAAAAAAGTTTCCGAACTGTTTTTCAGTTTGTGTCCCTATTCACCCCATTTTACGGTACTGCTTTGACGGCCACAGTTATTCCCACTTTTTTTGAGGTAGGTTTTTGTCCAAGTCTTTCATGAACTATCTAGGCCCGAGGCCTGTGTGGCTTGGCCTGATGTTCAACTAAATCTGATTTGGGCAGAAATTTGCAATTTGTTCAGGGTGCCGGTGACGATCTTTGCGAAAGAGATCCTGGGATCTTTAATCTCCATTTTCAAAGGTCCATCTCAAAGGTAAGTAAGTACCTCTACACCATATCCTGCAGACTGGTTTAAATTATAGCTTTATATCCATACTGGAGGGCTGTCAAATGTTGAGCTGGCAGCATGGCATACAGGTACGCACACTCACCTCTGAGCTGTCCACACAGTGTTCAGATCTCGACCGGCTAGACATTGTCATCCTGGTGCTTCACAGGCAGGGTGGGAAATTAATCCCAGAGAGCCTGTCTGCGAGCACTGGTGGTTGATGGGCATGAAAGATCCCACGGTGTCTTTAGCAAATAGAGGGCGAGTTATTGCCGGGACCCTGAACAAATTACAAATTCCGACCGAAATATCGAGGGACTTATATCAGTCGCCCTCTACCCTACAGGGGGCACGCTATCAGTGGCACAGCCTGATCACTCCCAGCAATGATGTAAATGAATAGCCTCATTGTCGACACGAAATAATAATGTAGAATATGCAGTGTGGTTCAATGAAATCCAAGCAGATTACAGGAATTAAACTGAGGAAGGTTTGTATTTGTGAGAAACAGGGAATTACAGTTGTGATGTCACACAAAACATTATACCAACCACAAAATGACACAATGGTGCTGCTGTCCTCGTGAATAAACTTTCGAGTCACCGATTCTTCCATTATTTGCTTTACCTGTGGAAGGTAAGTGTTCAAAGAAACAGGAGTTTGTAAAAACTATCCCCCACACCTCACTCTCTCCCCCCCCTAATCCCACTCCTCTCTGACTCTCTCCCATCCCTCTCTCTACCCACCCCTTTTCCATCCCTTCTCCTGTCCCCATACCTTCTCCTGTCCCCATACTTTCTCCCCTCCCCCTCTCCATTCTCCCCTCCCTCTTCCCTTCTCCTGTTCCCCATACCTTCTCCTCTCCTCCCGTCTCCTCCCCTCTCCTCTCTTCTCCCTTCTTCTCCCCTCCCCTCTCCTCTTCTCCCTTCTTCTCCCCTCCCCTTTCCTCTCCTCTTCTCCCTTCTTCTCCCCTCCGCTCTCCTCTCCTCTTCTCCCTTCTCCTCCCCTCCCCTCCCCTCTCCTCTTCTCCCTTCTTCTCCCCTCCCCTCTCCCTCCACCTCCCCTCCCCTCTCCCTCCGCCTCCCCTCTCCCTCCGCCTCCCCTCCCCTCTCTCTCGGCCTCCCTTCCCCTCTCCCTCTGCCTCCCCTCCCCTCTCCCTCCACCTCCCCTCAGCCCCTCGCCTCCTCTTCCCCTCCCATATATATATATACTGTATATGTACTGTATATACACACAGAGATTCTCACACATCTATATACTGTACATATTATGTATAAGAGCGAGTTGTGTCTGTGTGTGGGAAGCCTTTTCTTTGATTATATATATGCAATTCCATATACCCTGGACCAATCTCCACTAAATTCTGCACACCCAATGGGGGTACCCAAGGTCTTGTCATGAACAAACCCCACCTCCCCCCAAGGGCAAACTGAGCAATCGGGGGAGAAGGGCCTTGGTAAGAAAGGTGACCAAGAACCCGATGGTCACTCTGGCTAAGCTCCAGAGATCCTGTGTGGAGATGGGAGAAACTTCCAGAAGGACAACCATCACTGCAACACTCCACCGATCTGGGCTTTATGGCAGAGTGGCCAGACGGAAGCCAAACAGTTCAATCTTGGTTTCATCAAACCTCAGAATCTTGTTTCTCACAGTCTGAGAGTCCTTCAGGTGCTTTTTTGCAAACTCCAATCAGGCTTTCATGAGTCCTTCACTGAGGAGAGGCCTCCGTCTGGCCACTCTGCCATAAAGCCCAGATCGGTGGAGTGTTGCAGTGATGGTTGTCCTTCTGGAAGTTTCTCCCATTTCCACACAGGATCTCTGGAGCTCAGCCAGAGTGACCATCGGGTTCTTGGTCACCTCTCTTACCAAGGCCCTTCTCCCCCCGATTGCTCAGTTTGGCCGGGCGGCCAGCTCTAGCAAGATTCGTGGTTGTTCCAAACTTTTTCCATTTAAGAATTATGGAGGCCACTGTGCTCTTGGGAACCTTCAATGCAGCAGATATTTTTTTGTCGGCTTCCCCAGATCTGTGCCTCGACACAATCTTGTCTCTGGGCTCTGCAGGCAGTTCCTTCGACCTCATGGCTTGGTTTTTGCTCTGATATGCATTGTCAGCTGTGAGACCTTATATAGACAGGTGTGTGCCTTTCCAAATCATGTCCAATCAATTGAATTTACCACAGGTGGACTCCAATCAAGGTGTATAAACATCTCAAAGATGATCAAGAGAAATGGGAGGAACCTGAGCTAAATTTCAAGTGTCATAGCAAAGGGTCTGAATACTTAAGTAAATGTGATATTTCAGTTTTTTCTTTTTAATAAATTTGCAAAACTGTCTAAAATCCTGTTTTCTCTTTGTCATTATGGGGTATTGAGTGTAGATTGATGAGGGAAAAAAATGAATTTAAACGATTTCAGCATAAGGCTGCAACATAACAAAATGTGAAAAAAGTGAAGGGGTCTGAATACTTTCTGAATGCACTGTATACCATACACTTGTGCAAAACTAATGGCATTACTCGGCTATATTTCACTTGTTACCACCTTCTGTCATGTTCTTGCAACAATCTATAGTGTGTGTGTGTGTGTGTGTGTGTGTGTGTGTGTGTGTGTATGTATGCATATGTGTGTGTGTATGTATGTATGTGTGTATATGTATGTACAGTATGTGTATGCATATGTATGTGTGTATGTGTGTGTGTGTATGTGTGTGTATGTGTGTATGCATATGTGTATGTGTGTGTGTGACTGTATGTATTGTTGCGGATATGAGATTGGCATCCATCCATATCCGCTTGTAAATATTCCCCTATTTCCTCCATACTTCCCAACTATCCCCAATCCCCCATTCCCTAGTCCCATTTTCTGTCAACAACACTCTGTAGACCCGACCTTCCCCTATTTCCCCCATTAAATGTCGCATCCAGGTCCACCGCATCTCACGTAGACAACTATAGGACATCTTGCTAGTTATTCTTAGTCTATGTCAGTTAAGGACTCGTTTCCATTAATTCTGACTCTTCGTTGCACCAGAATGTGATTGTATGGCACCGTTAGGAAGTTTAGGACCTCCCAATACCTCCCCGCAGCTCTTCCCCATGGTACAACAACAACAACAACAACAGCGGCGGCGGCGCGGGGAGTGTGCGTCCTCACTCCGGCTTGGTTGGTAGGGGGTGTTGAAAGGGCACCAAGCCTTTCCAACGAGCCGCCATCGAGCATGTGCTCGACGGGGTTACCACGTAGGGGCTCGCTGTCAGCTCCTCGTCAAGGGCGGAGCCCGGTAACCCCCCGCACCCAATAGAAGCGGCGGACCGATCCCATCTAGGGCGGAGCCAACGAGCCGAGGGCGTGTCACTCCCCGCTGAGCATGCGCAGGAAGAGGGAGGTGACGTCAGATGCGCCCTCAGCTTGGAGAGAGAAGGACGCCACCTCCGAGCGCTGCAATACCTCCCCGCATCTCTGGACCGGACCGTGTTTGATTCTGCCCCTGAGCCAAGGTGCACCTTGTACTATCGACTGCCTGTCCTTCCCTGCCATCAATCCCTGTGTAAGTCAGTCTTGTTCCGTTTGTCTGTGGTCTGTCTGGGATAGATAAGATTGTGTCTAAGTGCCTATCTCTTCTGTGCTTTACCTCTTACCTTGTAATCTACCCCTTTTCTCCACCACCAATTATATCCTCCTCCGGAGGTCTTGAGAACTGTACCCCTTGTGTCGTTTCATTTATCCCAGCCGTTGTGTCCTTTCCTTCATTGATTTAGCATAGCGCGACTTGGTCAACGTCGGGTGGAATCGGGTGAGTTGGGGTAATCGGGTAAACTGTGCGAACACGGCGGCCATTCCGCTCGGCCCATCATAACACCTTAAGCCGTGTCCGTAACAATTGGTGTCAAGGAGTGAGATTGGACCCGAAGCGCGCTTAACGCGCTCAAAATTACAAGCAGTGTGAAATTTGTTTTGTTTTAAAATAAAAACCCGAATTTTGAAAGTCGCGCTATGGCAGATCAAGACGGCTGGGTTCCGGTAGAGGAGAGTGAGGCAGGGTCGATCCAGGACCAAATTGAGGGACAAGAGGAGAGTGAAGCAGTGAGGGCGGCAGGTTCGCAAAATGGCGTCCTCGCGCACGAGGCTTCAGGCGCGCAAAGTGGCGTCCTCGCGCACGTGGGTGTAGCGGCACCAAATTTTGCCGCGCCCGCGACCGTAGCAGTGCCGTTGGTGGATTTGAACCTTTCTGTTATACAAATGAAGGCCCTTATGGACAAGAATAGCGAAGAAATGGAAAGCAGAATGATGGGGGTAATGGGGAACCGGATGGATGCTCAGAGTGAGCAATTGGGGGGTAATGAGGGACGAAGCGAGGGGTACCGGTGAGGCGTTAGACAATGGGATAAAAGAGGTAAAGAATGGGTTAATGGGGGTAGAAAACAGAATGGCCGCTCAAGAGAATCAAATGGAAGGGATGCAAAAGGGGTTAGAGGGGTTAGAAAACAGTATGGAAGGCAAATTGAGGGACCAAGCGGAAAGGGAAGTTAAAAAAATGGGGCAGCAGATAGAGGGGGTCAGAATGGGGGTAGAAACTAAATTGGATGCTCACAGGGAGGAAATGGAGCAGATGAGGGTGGCATCTGGGCAGGAGATGCAAGTGATGGGAGAGGAGATCAGAAGAGGTGTGAGTGAGGAGGTCGGAGGAGTGCGCGAGGAGGTGAGGCACTGTAAGGAGCGCATGGAGAAGGAGGTGAGAAAGGGGACTGTAAAATTGCAAGGTGGTATAGAGGAGTTGACGCTGGGAGTAGAACAACTGACAGTGGGACAAAAGGAGTTGGGGGACCAGGTAAAGAAGAACACAGCGGTAATAGAAGGTTTAAAATCGACACAGAAGGAGATGAAAAAGGACGTAGGGGTAATTAAAAAAGAGTGTCAGACGGTACATGAGGACCTGACGAGGAAAATGAACAAGGTGGTAGAGGTGATGGAGGTTAAAGAGCGGGAGGTGCGGGAGCACATAGAAAAAAATAAGGTGGAGTTAGAGGAAGAACTTAAGGGGGCGCACGAGGAGATGAAGGAGGTGAAGCAGAAATTAGAAGAAGTGGAAGAAGGGGTGAGCGAAATTAAGAAGCGACGGAGAGAGGATAAGAAAGAGATAAAGGAGGAAGTAAAAGAATTGGTCCAAAGTCTGTGTTTGGATCGTGATGAGGTGCTCATTAACCGGATGAGGGATTCGCAGGTGATGGAGGAGAAGCGAAGAGAAAGAGGACCCGGTGTAAGTGGTGACCAATATGGTCGTGCGTATGATGCGCCAGGGGATTTAATAAGCTTGGGGGTCGAGATGGACCCGGGTGTTCGTGAGAGGCCATTGGTGAAGTGTGCGACAGGTCTGGTGTGCGAAAAAGAGGGTGTGCGAGAAAGATGTGTGACGGACAGGTACATGGGGAAAGAGTGCGCTGTCAAAAGTAAGGAAGAGTGTACACCTGTGGTGAGTGTTACAGAGGGTGTAACGGGAGAGTGTGTGCGAGAAAGGTGTGTAACGGACGGGTGCATGAGGAAAGAGTGCGCTGTCAAGAGTGGAGGTGAGAGTAGTAAGAGTGACACGGAGCGTGAGTTGGTTGTGACAGGTGAGAAAGGAAGCACACCTGGAATGGTAGAGCGTGTGTGGGAATGCACGCTGGAATTGGTAGTGAGGCACGTGGTTGGGTGTGCGAGTGAGGGCACACCTGTGATTGTCACAGAGGAGGTGACCGAGGAAGGGGCGCGAAGAGGTGTGTTGGTGAGGTGTGCGAACAACGAATGTGTGCCAAAGTGTTCGGTGGTCAGGTGTGTGACCAAGGCTGTGAGTGGAATGAGTGTACCTGGGTGTGATAGAGAAGGTACGACGAGGAGCATGGAAACGGCTGGATGTATGAGCAAGAAAGGGGTAGCGTATGCGTGTAAGCATGCAGGTGAAGCATCGACGGTAACCGGGTTAGCGGTTAGAGCGACTTATAGCCGAATCGGGCCCTCGGTGCGTGCCGGGCTTCGCGTGCCGCGAGAACCAGCGGGGATCCGAGCCACGGCGGGTTCGAAAGGACCGCCGTACGCGATCCACGCTGGGCCTCGCTTTGAACGGCCGCGTCCGTGCTCCACTAGGCGGAGCGGGCAGCCCGATAGGAAGGGTCGTCATGGCGACCACTTTTTGTTGAGACGTGCCGGCAGGTCGAGATCGGGACATTGGATGGCTCCACGCCGAGGTGGTGCGTGGGATCTCGGCCCGGGTAAGCCCCCGTCCCTGCACCGAATGCGGGACGTATCCAGCCGCTGGCATCAAACAACCCGCATTCATGGCTTGGCTGTACGAAGCCGAGCTTTAGAAGTTAATTGGCGCACCGAGAGGCATTAGTAAGTAGACTGTAATGACGAGGATAGTGTTTTGGCCCCGAAATTAGAAAAACAAAATTTGATGATTGGCAAAGGATTGGCAGTAATGATTGGCAAATTTTTGATTTGTTGAAATTTGATGTGCAAAATTGGTAGTGGGAGATGCCCGATGTGGTGGGATGGCAACTCTGTCATCCCTCACAAGGGGGGCAAATGCGCTATAGTTTATGGGGTTTATGGCAGTGAAAACTAGCCCGGGTGGGTTAGGATATTGTGTGTAGGGATCTAGCGAAGATGACATTAGGTAACGTTAAGGTTAGTTAGTGACAAGGATACCTGTAGTGGGGACGTAGTAGCTTAGTGGATGATAATGACGAGGGAGCGCAATAGTTTAAAGGGACGACTGGGAAGCACAAGTTTCAGAGGGGAGTAGGTAGATGAGATGATGCCATGTGTGTGAGGATTGAACAGGTGTGATTGCACAGGTGTGCAACTGGACAGGTGTGTGGAGCAGTGTATGAGTAGTGAGTGTTGTGGATCAGCGCGAATGCGCTTGGGGGAGAGAAGGGTGCAGGCGGCACCAAGTATGAGAGCACAGGTGTGCAAGTATAGGTGTGTGGAATACATGGAGTATTGGAATGAGTGGTGTGGAGAGAGTTGGAGTAAGTGGTACAGAGTGGTGTGCATGGTGCGAAGGTGTGGATGGGGGAAGAGTGGACCCCTTTCACGAGTACCCGGGGCGGGTAGTGTAAGTGTTAGGTAGAGGGTATAGGTAAATTGTGGTTGGATATTGGCATTTGTGGTGCGGTTGCAGAAGTATTGTGGATGGGTGCATTAGTGTTGTGGAAATGGCTGGGCGTGTAGCCTGTTAGTGTGTGTAGTTGGTTTGGGCACTCCACCACTGTGAGGATGTCGGCCAGGTGAGGCCGCAGGTGGGCTCTGGGAGCCGTTAGTGTCAGTGGGTGCCTGAGGATCCCGGGTGTGGATCGGGCAGCCCGTGCCAGAGAGGGCACTGAGGGGGTGAGAGTGCGAGAGGGCCTTCCCCAGTTAGTTAGGTTAGGGTGAGGAGCAGGTAAGCTCGGGTGGCAACTACAGTGGTGGAGGTGTGCAGGTGGGTAGACCTGCTGGGAGAGCTACACGCCACAGCCCAGAAATTGTGCGAGGGCACCGGGAGATGAATCGGGGGAGTGAGACCCCAAATTGAGAAGCACCACAGTTTGGTCAATGGGAATTGGTTTTTAGAACCCATAGTGTAAGTTGGCCAATGGATTGGCAGGGAAAGACCCCGGGTAATGTAAAGTTGTTAAAGTCATTTAGGAAATAGTTAGGATTGATGAACCTGTCGCACCATACGCAGCCACTTACCTGAGGTGATGATGATGACTCCACACCTGTGTTCCTTTGTTCTGTGTTGCAGGAAAGGAGAATTGCTGTGTGGATTTGTGAGACGCATCACGACGTGGTTGAGACATTGGGGTGATTCCATCTCTCCCTCCTTAGGAGGGACTGATGATGAATTGGTGATGGCAAATTTTGATGTTGAGTTGGAGATGGCAAATTTTGATGAGAGTTGGAAATGGCAAATTTGATTGGTTAGGAGGGAGAGAAGACGAATTTGGTTTATGGGAGGAACGGGGAAGACAGTAGGGACGTTTGTTGATGTGTAAAGTAGATGTTTATGGGTAGTGTTGTGTTGTGTGGATACAGTAAGGGGTAAGGGAGGGGCAATGTAGGTTACCTCGTGGGGGGGGGGGGGGGGGGCGTACGGTAGGAACGTACCTGTCTCACCTGGTTCCCATGTGCGCCTAGTGTGCATTACCTAATATTGCGTGCACTTTTGCGCCCTTACCACCTTACTCACTTGTTTTCTTTTGTCTCCCACCTCCGAGGATCTGGCTTTGGGGCAGAGAGAGAGGAGAGAGAGGTGCTGGCTCCGCAGTTGTGGGCCTGTACTTTCGCTGCTTGCTGCCTGGATCGATACACCATATGGACCGCAATTTTTGTGGCCGCCCACAATGGACCGCAGTTCTTTTGCGGGCAAGCACCACCCGTTGATGGACCTCTGGGTCAATGTGGCACCTATGCCATACAGGTGAACCACTTATAGTTGGCCCCCCTGACGGCCACAATTTAGAAATGGATGCGGTTGGCGCCTTTCTTTATTCCTAAAGAAGCCAGAAGGCCAAGAGAAGGCAAGACCAGCGGCAGAACATCGGCCGGCTGCGACACCACCGGTGACTATGAACACTTTATTGGTGCACCGGATGGTGCTGACTGTGTGTATGGGGTGGTGCTTTTGGTGCTTGGATGGGGTGCTCTGCACATTATTAAAGGCCTTAAGGCCACAGGGCACTCGTGGGTTGGTGTATCGATGCTGGCATGCCTGCTCTCTCTCTATGCATAACATCTGCATGTGTTCCTCAAAGAACAGGTCCTGGATCGTAGTGTAAATATCAGTCTTGTATAAATGATGCTCCCTACCGGCTGTATGTTTAGTTTGAGGATTCTTTCCGCGATTCGGTTATCCTGTGGGTGTGTTTCTGTGAGGAGAAGGGTGCAACGTCGCAGGGGGACATATTTACTCATTTGTGAACATCTGTAAAACTGTCGCACTCAGGGTTGAGTTAATAGTAGAGGGAACTACATCTGAGTGCCACACTAACGTAGGTAAAAATTTATCGGGTCGGGACGCCCCGAGGTAGAGAAGGGTGCAATGTTGCGGATATGAGATTGGCATCCATCCATATCCGCTTGTAAATATTCCCCTATTTCCTCCATACTTCCCAACTATCCCCAATCCCCCATTCCCTAGTCCCATTTTCTGTAAACAACACTCTGTAGACCCGACCTTCCCCTATTTCCCCCATTAAATGTCGCATCCAGGTCCACCGCATCTCACGTAGACAACTATAGGACATCTTGCTAGTTATTCTTAGTCTATGTCAGTTAAGGACTCGTTTCCATTAATTCTGACTCTTCGTTGCACCAGAATGTGATTGTATGGCACCGTTAGGAAGTTTAGGACCTCCCAATACCTCCCCGCAGCTCTTCCCCATGGTACAACAACAACAACAACAACAGCGGCGGCGGCGCGGGGAGTGTGCGTCCTCACTCCGGCTTGGTTGGTAGGGGGTGTTGAAAGGGCACCAAGCCTTTCCAACGAGCCGCCATCGAGCATGTGCTCGACGGGGTTACCACGTAGGGGCTCGCTGTCAGCTCCTCGTCAAGGGCGGAGCCCGGTAACCCCCCGCACCCAATAGAAGCGGCGGACCGATCCCATCTAGGGCGGAGCCAACGAGCCGAGGGCGTGTCACTCCCCGCTGAGCATGCGCAGGAAGAGGGAGGTGACGTCAGATGCGCCCTCAGCTTGGAGAGAGAAGGACGCCACCTCCGAGCGCTGCAATACCTCCCCGCATCTCTGGACCGGACCGTGTTTGATTCTGCCCCTGAGCCAAGGTGCACCTTGTGCTATTGACTGCCTGTCCTTCCCTGCCATCAATCCCTGTGTAAGTCAGTCTTGTTCCATTTGTCTGTGGTCTGTCTGGGATAGATAAGATTGTGTCTAAGTGCCTATCTCTTCTGTGCTTTACCTCTTACCTTGTAATCTACCCCTTTTCTCCACCACCAATTATATCCTCCTCCGGAGGTCTTGTGAACTGTACCCCTTGTGTCGTTTCATTTATCCCAGCCGTTGTGTCCTTTCCTTCATTGATTTAGCATAGCGCGACTTGGTCAACGTCGGGTGGAATCGGGTGAGTTGGGGTAATCGGGTAAACTGTGCGAACACGGCGGCCATTCCGCTCGGCCCATCATAACACCTTAAGCCGTGTCCGTAACAGTATGTATGTATGTATGTATGTGTATGTTCTAAGAACAGTATGAGACAGTACAAGTAGCGTTGACTTGGAAAATAATTTAAGGTCTACATCCCGGTGTACTGCATGAATGAACTCATTCAGATATCAGGAATGAACGTCATTTTGCCGCCCACAGCCGGAACACTACACCAACATCTACAAAGGTCCGCAGTGTGTGTAAAAACTGACTACACAGTGGAACAACCTGCATCTTCCACACCACTAAAAGACCTAATGCTATATGACCATATGTATAAGGACTTTACACACAGTGGAACAACTTGCGTTTTACTTCCTCGCCTCGTCCCGACAATCCATCCTTGCTGACCCAGAGTACGCGCCTTTTTGCCATTCCTCACCTCCTTCTTCACCCCGCGAAGAAGTCGCTCCCGATCTGACTCTTCATTCATGGCCGATGCTTCTCTGTTCTCTCCTTTGTCCCTTCGTTTTTCTCTCACCAATAGCCTGTGTAGATCGCTCGCTCGATTCGGTCTTATCTCGTTCTTCCCTTCTTCCTAGATCCGAGAGCCGAATACCGCGGTCACAATCACTCCTTCAAACTCCGGTCGCCACGCGAGCTTCGTGCTTTACCTGTCTCCGAGAGCCAGGATCATTATGTCTTTTAAATGATCGAAGCACTCCTTGGATGTGACTGAGTGACCGAAGATTCCCAAGGTCTTGCTCTGGTTCGTGCAGGGTCTCTTTTGGTGGAAGAGGAGGTGGAAGAACCACCAGTTGGTGGCGCTCTCCGCGGTGCTGAAGTGCTGCGTGGGCGGATTAACGTCATCCCAAAACCATGCATAAAGACCCAACCCAGAGCTGGGTCTCTCTCGACACGGCTACCTGAGCTCATCACGTTGGTATTTTTGATATATCCAATCCAAGACCTTTTCGATGTCACGAAATTGCGAAAGCTGTTATATTTAAAACAATCTATAAATGTGTTCGACGACGATTTGTACGCCTGATTCATCAAGAAAAACGAAACAAATAAACTTTAAAAATCCGAGCTTTTCCCAACTTAATATGATGGAAATGGATAAACTTAGAAAATTAAAACTGCAGTATCGTGAAATGATGAAGTAGAACAGCATTCGGTAGAGAGCATACCTCCACCAGGTATAAACAGTTTACGTTTTGTATATTCACTAATAGTCCGGATCTGGATTCGGACCTGAAGTGACATCGAATCGCCTTGTTGTTGTGGTATACCCAACTCATCTACCAAGTTTTGTCATAATCCGTCCACAACTTTTTGAAATATCATGCTATATATAGTTTTGGTCCTATCACTCAATGGTGAAGAATCACTTTAAATATATATATTTCTCGTATCCGTATCGGGATCTTCACCAAAATCTAATAATTTCACCCGTGTTACATACCCAACCGGTCCACCAAATTTCATCCAAATCCATCCACAACTTTTTGATATCCTGTTCACAGACAAAGGTGAAAACATAACCACCACCCACCTATGATGGCAGAGGTTAAAACCAGTCCTGCTAATCATAGGCGTCGTTTGATTTCTGTGTTTGGGGTAGCAAGGGCTTAATATTAATAATGGGTATTGGGGTGGCAAGGGCTTAATACTAATAATGGGTATTCGGGTGCCAAGGGCTTAATATTAATAATGGGTATTGGGGTGGCAAGGGCTTAATATTAATAAAGGGTATTGGGGTGGCAAGGGCTTAATATTAATAATGGGTAGTGGGGTGGCAAGGGCTTAATATTAATAATGGGTATTGGGGTGGCAAGGGCTTAATATTAATAATGGGTATTGGGGTGGCAAGGGCTTAATACTAATAATGGGTATTCGGGTGCCAAGGGCTTAATATTAATAATGGGTATTGGGGTGGCAAGGGCTTAATATTAATAAAGGGTATTGGGGTGGCAAGGGCTTAATATTAATAATGGGTAGTGGGGTGGCAAGGGCTTAATATTAATAATGGGTATTGGGGTGGCAAGGGCTTAATATTAATAATGGGTATTGGGGTGGCAAGGGCTTAATACTAATAATGGGTATTCGTGTGCCAAGGGCTTAATACTAATAATGGGTATTCGGGTGGCAAGGGCTTAATACTAATAATGGGTATTGGGGTGGCAAGGGCTTAATATTAATAATGCGTATTGGGGTGGCAAGGGCTTAATATTAATAATGGGTATTGGGGTGGCAAGGGCTTAATATTAATAATGCGTATTGGGGTGGCAAGGGCTTAATACTAATAATGGGTATTCGGGTGGCAAGGGCTTAATACTAATAATGGGTATTGGGGTGGCAAGGGCTTAATATTAATAATGCATATTGGGGTGGCAAGGGCTTAATACTAATAATGGGTATTGGGGTGGCAAGGGCTTAATATTAATAATGCGTATTGGGGTGGCAAGGGCTTAATACTAATAATGGGTATTCGGGTGGCAAGGGCTTAATACTAATAATGGGTATTGGGGTGGCAAGGGCTTAATATTAATAATGCGTATTGGGGTGGCAAGGGCTTAATATTAATAATGGGTATTGGGGTGGCAAGGGCTTAATATTAATAATGGGTATTGGGGTGGCAAGGGCTAATTAAGGCTAGGCAAGGCTAGGCTTAGTATTAAGGCTAGGCTTAATATTAATAATGGGTATTGGGGTGGCAAGGGCTTAATATTAATGATGGGTATTGGGGTGGCAAGGGCTTAATATTAATAATGGGTATTGGGGTGGCAAGGGCTTAATATTAATGATGGGTATTGGGGTGGCAAGGGCTTAATATTAATAATGGGTATTGGGGTGGCAAGGGCTTTATATTAATAATGGGTATTGGGGTGGCAAGGGCTTAATATTAATAATGGGTATTGGGGGTGGCAAGGGCTTAATATTAATAATGGGCATTGGGGGTGCCAAGGGCTTAATACTAATAATGGGTATTGGGGTGGCAAGGGCTTAATACTAATAATGGGTATTCGGGTGCCAAGGGCTTAATACTAATAATGGGTATTGGAGTGGCAAGGGCTTAATATTAATAATGGGTATTGGGGTGGCAAGGGCTTAATATTAATAATGCATATTGGGGTGGCAAGGGCTTAATATTAATAATGGGTATTGGGGTGGCAAGGGCTTAATATTAATAATGGGTATTGGGGTGGCAAGGGCTTAATATTAATAATGGGTATTGGGGTGGCAAGGGCTTAATATTAATAATGGGTATTGGGGTGGCAAGGGCTTAATATTAATCATGGGTATTGGGGTGGCAAGGGCTTAATAGTAATAATGGGTATTGGGGTGGCAAGGGCTTAATATTAATAATGGGTATTGGGGTGGCAAGGGCTTAATCTATCTATAATTCCAGTAATCTCTGTACGTCTGTACGTCTGTACGTTTGTCTGTGACCGCTGTTTCTCGACAACTACCGGTCCGATATACTTTAAACTTGCCAGGTATATTGCTGGGGACCCGAGGATGTGCCTTTTCAAGGTTTGAAATTAATCGGACAAGTACTTACCGAGCTATGGCGATTTAGCCGTTCGCCGTTCGCTTTGCCGTTGCGAATGGACCAAACCATTCATGTAAATAGAGGGGGGGGGGGTTCTGTGGTCGTTCGCTTTGGCTTTGCGAATGGACCAAACCATTCATGTAAATAGAGGGGGGGGGTTCTGTGGTCGTTCGCTTTGGCTTTGCGAATGGACCAAACCATTCATGTAAATAGAGGGGGGGGGGGGGTTCTGTGGTCGTTGCGAATGGACCAAACCATTGTTTTTTTTTTGCAGTTTTTTTTTTTTTGCAGTTTTTTTTTTTTTGCAAGGAACGGGCACCCACGTACGGGCACGTCCTAGCTTATATATAGTACGGGCATGCCCTAGTATTAATAATGGGTATTGGGGTGGCAAGGGCTTAATATTAATAATGGGTATTGGGGTGGCAAGGGCTTAATATTAATAATGGGTATTGGGGTGGCAAGGGCTTAATATTAATGATGGGTATTGGGGTGGCAAGGGCTTAATATTAATAATGGGTATTGGGGTGGCAAGGGCTTAATACTAATAATGGGTATTGGGGTGGCAAGGGCTTAATACTAATAATGGGTATTGGGGTGGCAAGGGCTTAATACTAATAATGGGTATTCGGGTGGCAAGGGCTTAATCTATCTATAATTCCAGTAATCTCTGTCTGTCTGTCTGTACGTCTGTACGTTTGTCTGTGACCGCTGTTTCTCGACAACCACGGGTCCGATATAATTTAAACTTGCCAGGTATATTGCTGGGGACCCGAGGATGTGCCTTTTCAAGGTTTCATATTAATCGGACAATTACTTACCGAGCTATGTCCAAAAAACGATTCAACCAATCAGAGAGCAGCGAACGATCGCGTGTGCCGAACGTGGCGGACACACTCTGCCTCGGATGGCACATTTGACAGCGTATTCATTTATTTCACGTTGGAAAACTATGTTGCCGTTAAACTATGTTTTAATAAAGTTTTAAAACTAATAAAAACGAATTTGCGATTCATTCGCTTTCCTGCGCGTTTGTGCACGCGATGGCGATTGCTTTACCAAACTCCGGAAGCCGTTCGCTTTGGACCAAACCATTTCATGTAAATAGAGGGGGGGGATTGTCACCGTACTCGCAAGCCGTTCGCTTTGGACCAAACCATTTCATGTAAATAGAGGGGGGGGATTGTCACCGTACTCGCAAGCCGTTCGCTTTGGACCAAACCATTGCATGTAAATAGAGGGGGGGATATACTTTTAGATATATATATAGTACGGGCATGCCCTAGTATTAATAATGGGTATTGGGGTGGCAAGGGCTTAATACTAATAATGGGTATTCGGTTGGCAAGGGCTTAATCTATCTATAATTCCAGTAATCTCTGTGTGTTTGTTTGTTTGTACGTTTGTACGTTTGTTTGTCTGTGACCGCTGTTTCTCGACAACCACGGGTCCGATATACTTTAAACTTGCCAGGTATATTGCTGGGGACCCGAGGATGTGCCTTTTCAAGGTTTCATATTAATCGGACAATTACTTACCGAGCTATGTCCAAAAAACGATTCAACCAATCAGAGAGCAGCGAGCTATCGCGTGTGCCGAACGTGGCGGACACACTCTGCCTCGGATGGCACATTTGAGAGCGTATTCATTTATTTCACGTTTGCAAACTATGTTGCCGCTATGTTGGCGTTAAACTATGTTTTAAAACTAATAAAAACCATTTCATCTAAATAGAGGGGGGGGGGGGGGGGGGGGGATTGTCACTGTACTCGCAAGCCGTTCGCCGTTCGCTTTGGCGTTGCGAATGGACCAACACATTTCATGAACCAAACCATTTCATGTAAAGCGTTCGCCGTTCGCTTTGGCGTTGCGAATGAACCAAAACATTTCATGAACCAAACCATTTCATGTAAATAGAGGGGGGGATATAATTTTAGATATAGATATAGTACGGGCATGCCCTAGTACTAATAATGGGTATTGGGGTGGCAAGGGCTTAATACTAATAATGGGTATTGGGGTGGCAAGGGCTTAATACTAATAATGGGTAGCTAGGTCTGACTTCCAAAATTACCATTTGTTGGTGTAGTTACAGTGTACGTGAAATCACAAATACAGTTTACGTTCATTATTGTTACTCACGTTTTAATACGGGATGTTTTTTAAATCTTAATTGTAAACAACTGAAAAAAATTAAGGTGGGGCATTGCCCCCTCCCAAGCATACCTCCCCGCCCCCAAACTCCGTCAGTGCCTGCTTGTGAAGGTTCGTATCGATCTTACGAACAGGTAGAACAATGAATGAAACCAACAGGGCGTTGATTGGGGTATGCGAATCGCCATGGGAAGCAAGGCGAAATTTAACTTGCTCTGATGAAGGGTTTAACGCACTGCGGTTATCATACCTCGATCAATGTCCCATTGAATTCATTTATAGAAATAAAATAACGCAGAAACTGCTCAGCAGCTCGGGCAACCATTTTGGCTGCAATTTGGAATCCTCTATGGATTAAACCGTTTCAACCTTCCTATTCGACATATGTAAAGGTCAATGGCCCCGAGGTATGCCCATTCACCTATAAGCTCTCTAGCCTGGGTTCGAATCCCAGCCCGGCTATAAACTACCATCCTGGTGTTTGCTTCCTGGCTTGACGTTCAGCATTTAAAAAAGGATCGAGCATGGAGAACCAACCATATGTTGGTAACCATAGCGCAGGCTTTTGTGAGCCCAATACCCTCCTGCGTTGAAGTTCCTTGTAACGAAACATATTATTATCATACTACCAATCAATGAATAAAAAGGACAGCTACACCGGAATCACGGAGACATTGAGAGTGGAAGAAAATTATGCACAGGAAATACAAATAACGACAACAATAGCATCCAGTGAGCGTAGGTGGAATGCTGGAGGAGTTCTCGCGAGGTTTGCAGTTCACGCGAGAATGGCAAGTCTCGCGAGGCGGCGTCTTTGTTCGAGGCGGAGCCTGGCCAGGCGGCCGGGCCGGGCCTTTGCTCCGGCCCAAAGTTCTCCTTTTCTTGGCCGCCTCGCCGATTGTTCAGTAAACCCACGTTGACTGATCTGTTTCTTTAAAGGAATATTTATTTATTGCTGACTTTTATTCTATCCTTCAGAGTTTGCTCGGTCAGAAACCAATAACGTTCTGGAATCTGGTCTCGGCTTAATTGATTTTGCTGTCCGTGATCCTTTGGATTTGATTGTCCTCCAGCCCTTCCTATCTGTCCTCTCTCCCTTGGTCTCTCGTTCTGCGGTCTGTCATTTTCCCCTTGATATTCCTCATCACACCAGTCTCAATCCTAAAGGCTAAACACCCCTCCTTCATTTTCCCCTTGTACAATATTTTATTTTTCTTATTTTAAATTTGACGCCTCGCTACCACCAACGCACTTCTTTCGAGGTTGATTCCTCCATTTATTCCCTGATCCCTCCATTTAGCTACACACCCCTGCGCATTTATTCCCTCCATCTCCCCTCGAATCTTCTTCATTTTCCCTCGGATCTCTATTTTTCCCCCGGATCCCCTACCTTTTATCCTTGGATCCCTCCTTTCATCCACGGGTCCCTCCTTTCATCCTCAGGTCCCTCCTTTATCCTCGGATAACTCCTTCCACCCTTGGATCCCTCCTTTCCCCTCCGGATCCCTCCTTTCCCTTCCGGATCTCTCATTTCCCTTCCGGATCCCTCCTTTTTCCACCTCGAATTTCCTCCTTTTCATCCACCCTCGGATCCCTCCCCCCCCAACCTCGGATTCCTCCTTCCCCCTCCCCCCCCCCCCCCACCTCGGAACCTCTTTTTCTCTCCATCCTCCTTTTCTCTCCATCTTCAGATCCCTCCTTTCCCGCCCCTTCGGATTCCTCCTCTGGCCTCTCGAATCCCACCTTTTCCCCTTCAGATTCCTCCCCCTCTCCTCCCCCCCCCCCCATCCTTGCATCCCTCCTTTCCCCTACCCTCGGATCCTTCCTTTTCCACCCACACTCAGATCTCTCCTTTCTCCCTCTCCACCCTGGTATTTTGAGCCTCCCCATCCCGAGACCCTGGTCCTTTGAGCCTCCATCTCCCTGATCCTGGTTCTTTGAGCCTCCATCTCCCTGATCTTGGTCCATTGAGCCTCCATCTCCCTGACCTCGGTCCATTGAGCCTCCATCTCCCTGACCTCTGTCCTTTGAGTCCCTTTTTCCATGACCACGGTTCTTTGAGTCCCCCTTCCTCCAGCCCTTGTGTTTTGATCCGCATCCTCCCCACCCCCCCACACACAGGTATTTTGAGTACTATACCCTCTTCCAGATATTTTGAGCCCCTTCCCCTTTCCAGGTACTTTGAACCACCCCTCATTCCCCTTTCCCAGATACTTTGAGCTCCTTCTTCCTCTCACGTACTTTAATCCTCTGACCACCATCCAACCCTGTCCCTTGAGTTCCCTTTCCTCTACCCTGCCCCTTAGTTTCCCATCCCCTCCATTAAGGCAATTTCCCCCAAATCCCATCCCTCAAGCCTCTCCTCCACTAATCCCATCTCTTGAGCCCTCTTCTGCCCAACCCTATTCATTGATCTCCCTTCACCCCAACGACAGCCCTTTTGTCCCCATTCCTCCACCAGCCCTTTTGTCCCCATTCCACCACCAGCCCTTCAGCTCACTTTCCCTCACTCTGGCCCTTGAGCCAAATTCCCCTCTTGAATTGGTCTTTTCCACAACCCCAGCACTTGAGCCCCCCTTTCCTCCACCCTGTCCCTTGAGCACCTCACCTCCTTCCTCCACCCTGCCCTTGAGCCGTTCTACCCACCATCTCTCCCTGCACCCTGTCCCTTGATCACCCTCTCCCTGTACCACCACTTGGGCCTCCTTGCCCCACCCACCCTGTTCCTTGAAGCATATTCCACCCAATCCTGCCCCTTGATCCTATTGTCTTCTCCACCCCACACCTTGAGCCTCGTCTCCCCACCCCCCACCTGACCCTTGAGCCTAGTTTCCTCCCCATTGGGCACTTGAGCCACCTTCCTCTTCACGCAGTTCCTGGAGCCTCCTTTCACCCCACCCTGTCCCTTAATTTTCCTCTTCCCCGCCTCCCACCCACTGTGTTCCTTGAGTCCCCTTTCTCCTTTTCCCACCCCTTGAGCCACCTTGCTTCCCCACCCTGTCCCTTGAATCTTGCTCGCAGTCCCTCCCATTGAACTCTTCCCCTCTCCCCCAGCCTTTACCTTGAGCCTCCCTGTCCTTTTAGCATTTAGCCCCCTCCCATTCCTCTCCAACCCATCCTTTTAGACTGATCGCGTTCCACCCGACCCCACACCACTACCACCACCATCGCCACCACCACTACCAACACCTATCCTTTGAACTTTCTTTTTCCTCTGATTCCTACTCACTTCTTCGCTCTGCTGGCGGGATGTAGTCCTAATCCCGTGGTTTCTGCCCTGGCCCCACACGCCCCCAATGCTGGGGCGCCTTGCCATGGCGTCCAGGCCACTGTCTGTTGCCCCACCACCTTCAGACTAGCCTATTTGGGTAGCCCCCGGCTCCCTTCCCAGCCAGCTAGGCCGGGGGGAGATCGGGGGCCAAATAGGAATTGTGAGAGAGAAAAAGGGGGAGAAGGACGGGGTCTCCTCGTCCCCGACATGGCCCTTTGCGGGCCAGCTGGTCAGCGGCCTGGACCAGGGACTGGACGTCTGATGGCATTCAGTGTAAATGGGAGTGGAGGAATTCCACACCATCATCACCATCACCACCATCACCATCAACAACAACAACAACAGCAACAAACTCCCCATCACCACCACCACCAACAACAGCAACATTCCCGTCAGACTGCAAACAATCTGCACTATGCTTCCCTCTATCATCACCATCATCATCAAACCCATCAGCACCACCACCAACAAGGTGGACAAGCTACGTCTGCCTCCGAGTCCAATCGCTCAAACGCAGCCACAACTGCCTTCTTTGGTGGTGGAAATTCGCAGCAGCAGCAGCAGCAGCAGCAGCAACCATCATCTGCCTCGCAAAGCAACCGGGGAGCCCCGGCGACTGTTGCAGAAGTTGAGCCAGACAGGCCCATTGGTTATGGGGCCTTTGGTGTGGTCTGGTAAGCCTTTCAATGTCGTTTCTTTACCGGTTCATTTAGTTGTTTTGTTTCTTCTGGAACTGACTTGCCAAATACTGTGTGCAGCCAAATACTGTTCTTGACCTTTTAACAAAGGTCATAAAAGCCTTGCAATGTCTTCGAGGCCTTTTCTTACCGAAGTGCCATGTTGTTTGTCGAAGTGCCATGTTGTTTGTCACCATCTTTATTGTAATGCAAACAATACCTTGGTTTTATTTGAAAACTGATTCTCATCATTCTCACCTGATTGTTATTATTAGTCCTCCAAGTCTGCTTCCATTCCCTTTAGCTGTACATTATGTAAGGGCTTTGTAAGCACCCAAACATCGTGGGCATTGGGTTGGCGAACAACGGCAGCACTGTTTGCATGTTGCAAGTTCCAAGCACAACTTTTCCCTCAGAAGAAACTCAGAAAAGTGAAATGCAAAACAAGAAATTAGCCTCACCCACAAAGGAGAGACTATTGGTGTGTATCCATGCATGTGTGTCCTTGTCTGCACACATCCTGTGTTGAGTGTGTGCACTATTGTGTGTGTGTCATTCATTGTTATCTCCATAATTCAGGTTTCATAAGGTGGAGCAGAGTCGTCCCAGGACTCAAGTATTCACCCCCATTTAGGTAAAGGATTATGATTAATGAACCAAGTTGTGAAGTTGTGGTGTTCTCAGTTTTTTTTTGTTCCAAGGGCTCTCTTCGGGATCACCCCGGACAGCCTCCAACTGTAGTTTGTTTGTGGTAATGTTCCCAGGGATGGTTTGTAGGATCTTTGTGAGGTTCTTCTTTATCATTTCCGTTGCTCCAATTATCACTGGTACAATTTCAGTGCTTTTCAGCATCCAGGATCTTTTCACTTCTATCTTGAGTCTTGATATTTGGTCATTTTCTTGATTTCTGTGTTATTTAGGCCAAAATCAATGTGTACTGAAACCCCAATAGCAATACCTTCTTTACCTTTTTGTATCTGACTCCTATATGTCCAGTAGCAGTGCTTTGTTTTTTTATATTCATGCTGGATGGGATCATCAGGTCATAGGTCATGGCATTATGTCATGGCATCAGGTCATGGCATTATGTCATTCTTTTCAATTATTGCTTTTGTTTCATGTTTCCATGAGTTTTGTGGACCTGGGACATTGAATTTTTTTGCAGATGTGCCAGTGGATTACTCTACATACCTTGTTGTGCCTTTTTGTGTACAACTGTTCTGAGTTTTTGTTTTTTTTACATCCCGATAGAAGGTGGCTTGGACCTTCTGTTTCTACCTTGCAAAACCTACACCTGTCCAATTGACTAGGTCCTGCCATCTTCTTAAAGCCATTTGTGTAGTGTCCTTGGTGTTGGGCATTTATGATGATTTTCTCCTTCCCAATTATTTTAGCTGACCTCTTCTTAGCCATTCCTGTGATCCTTCTTTGTCTATCCCCAATCTGTCCAACTCTTCTTTTTTTATATTTCCCTGCTCTTTTGTATTTCTCCCAGTGTCACTATATTGGTATTTCATCTTGTATTTTTCTTTCGTCTTTTTTGCAATAATTTGGGTTGTATTTGTTGCTGTTTCGGTTTGGTGCGTAACATCTTCTATTTGCACCTGTTTTTGGAAGGTTTTTGCAAGGTGAGTGAGAGATACCTTTTCTGGTTTGTTGTGTTCATGCTTGTACACAAATTGTATTTGGGTAGTCTGTTCAACGTTTCACATACTCTGCTAATCCGAGTTAGTCATTGCTCTGTGCACTTGATTGAGTTTCATCAGGCCGCCACCTACTTCTTTCTTCGGCAGGTACATTCTTGGGTTGCACTGATTTTGTGGATGGGGAGGAATTTCCTTGTTTTGATTTCTAATTTATTGATATCCACTTGTGGCCATTTTACTATTCCGCAACTGTATTGGAACACCAGTACTGCTACTTGGTTTATGGGTTTGATTTTGTTTCCTGGGGAGCGTTATGTTTTCAGGATCGGTCTCATTCTCTGCAAGTATTCTTTGGTAATTGTTGTGCGCATTTTTTCAATGCCATATTTGGTGGCCCTCTTCTACTCCACAACAATTGTAAGATGGTTCGTTGTCTAGCTCCTGTATTGTTGTATCGTGGTCGATTTTTACGTTACCCATTTTTGTTGGTCTACTTTGCACGAATGTGCTCTTGGCACACTTGTCTAGGCCAAATATCATTTGGATGTCGTTGGAGTACTGTTTCACTAATATGAGTTGTTCTGCCAATTTTTCGTTGTTCGATGCAAGGAGTTTTTTTTTTTTTTTAATCATCCATGTACAGTAGATGTGTCACCTTCCTTGTTTCTTTGGACGTTATTTTATTGGATGTTAGGATGTATCCGTGTTCTTGCTCATTAATAAGGTTGCTTAGTGGATTCAGAGCAACGCAAAATAAAAGCGGGAAAGGCTGTCTCCTTGGAAGATCCCGCATCGTATCTTCACTCCTGCTATTTTGATCTTTCCTTCCGAATGCTGAAGGATTGCTGTGGTATTCCATAGATCCATGGCTTTCACAATCAGCTTGATTATTTGGGGATTTATCTTGTACATTTGCTTGCACTTTATCCATGAATGTGGGACGCTGGCAAAAGCTTCTTTTATAGTCTATCCAGGCTGTGGACAGTTCGGTTTTCTCGTATAGCAGATTTCGAGTATGGCCTTATTTAGTAGTAAGTCTTATATTGTTCTGTAGCATCCACTCTTACAAGCCTTCTGTTCTGCCTCTCGGCCTCCTTGTTGTGTTAGGTGTGGTACATAATGTCTGTGATGATTCCTGTTTATAGTTTGTATGGTATTGGCTGGTATTTTTGAGGTAGTTTGGTTTCTTCAGGTTTTGGGATGAGGAATGTGTTACTTTTTGTGAGCCAATGATCCATTTCGTGATCCCCTAGGGCCTAGGACAAGTTAATTGAATGCTTCAGCATAGTGAAGGTCGAAAGCATCAAATTGCTTTATTCAGACGTTTAGGATCCCATCTGGGATAGGGCTTTTGACGTTTCGCCATCTTTGCAAGTTGTTGTCTTATCGTTTCTGCATCAATTATTTCTGGGGGCATTTACTCGATATTGCTTCTTCTCGAATGTGTGTGTCCATATATTTGTGTTTGTGTGTGTGTCCCTATATTTGTATTTTTGTGTGTGTCCCTATATTTGTGTGTGTGTCCCTATATTTGTGTTTGTGTGTGTGTCCCTATATTTGTGTTTGTGTGTGTGTCCCTATATTTGTGTTTGTGTGTGTGTCCCTATATTTGTGTGTGTGTCCCTATATTTGTGTGTGTGTGTGTGTGCCCTATATTTGTGTGTGTGTGTCCCTATATTTGTGTGTGTGTGTGTGTGTGTGTGTGTGTGTGTCCCTATATTTGTGTGTGTGTGTGTGTGTGTGTGTGTGTGTCCCTATATTTGTGTGTGTGTGTGTGTGTGTGTCCCTATATTTGTGTGTGTGTGTGTGTGTCCCTATATTTGTGTGTGTCCGTTCCTATATTTGTGTGTGTGTATGTGTGTGTGTCGCTACATTTGTGTGTGTGTGTCCCTATATTTGTGTGTGTGTGTGTCCCTATATTTGTGTGTGTGTGTGTGTGTGTGTGTGTGTGTGTGTGTGTGTGTGTGTGTGTGTGTGTGTGTGTGTGTGTGTGTGTGTGTGTGTGTGTGTCCCTATATTTGTGCGAGTGTCTGTGCAACGGTGCATATGCTCCCTCCCTCCTCACCACCCTCTCCCCTCCTGCCTCGGTGTGTGCAGCCTTCCCAACCGTTGTTGTGTCCCACCGCCTCTGTGCTGTGCGTACATCCCACCTCTGTGCGTACACCCCACCTCTGTGCGTACACCCCACCTCTGTGCGTATACCCATCCCACCCCCAAGCCCCTGCGTGTGCCCCTCTGTGTGACACATATGTGTGAGCATGTGTCGTGTCTGTCCGATTGTACATTTTCAAGTGTACTGAAATTTATATACCCCGGTGAGGCTCTGCATTATTAAATTCATAGTCTTCTTTTGCATTTGTATTTGGCTTCTCTGACGTCAATGTCGTGCGTTACTTGAGACAGTGATCAGATCCCCTAGACAGGAAGTGGTATTTTAAGGATGTGCCAGGATATCTGTAAGTTTTGTGTAATGCAGAACGTTAGCTTGGTTGGAAATCTGGTTTGATGCCACTGTGGTGTGTGTATACACTGAGAGAGTTGGGAGGCCGTTGGTGTTACTTTTTCTGCGTTTGCTTTGACTGGCAAGTGTGGAAAAAGGCAGAGAAAGCAGAGGCTGCCACGGCTTTTCATGCTTGATTAGCCAGTGAGAATTCTCAGAGCACTGGCCGAGAGCGAGAGCACTTTGGCAAGGCTGTCCGCCTGCTAATCACATAGGGCTTACAAAGGAATGCCATTGCATATGGCCGCATTCCCCTGCCCTCTGTCCCCTTGGTTTTTAAAGGGTGTCTGGTCTGCCATTGCCTTTATGCTTGACAAGGAACAGGTCCCATTGCAGTGATTTAAAAAAATTGCACACCATGAACACTTAGGGTTTTCAAACAGTCCAAATGGAACCAATTTTGTCGTCTTTCCCCGCCCCACCTCCCCCTTGCTTCAATGTCCGCATATTATTCCCACTTTGTAGTGTCAGTCAGGGAGAACGTTTCTGACTGAATTCTTTCTTGAACTAGGCGTCCTGGCCTGGGGTACGATTGGCAGAAACTTGCAAAAGCAGAAACTTTCTGAGCTTGGCCCCTTTGGTTCAATTTCAACCATGTGGTATTACAGTATACTGCTACATGGTACAAGTTCCATTGCAAGGTGTGAGGTACAGCAAGTTCTGAACGTTCAGTATTTTATCTTCTTTTGTGTTTCTGTTCCATTAGGGAACAGCTTTTTATTCTGAAGCTGGCTCATATCACGTACATGTTAACTCTATCTGCATAAAAAGAATAAAAAATTTTTTGTATACAAGATCGAGGCTCGTGAAAGAGCTAACATTAATCACACAGAAAGACAAACCAACAAATAAAACATATAACATGGGGAGCGGTAGACAAGATGGGGAGAGAGGGGAAGGAAACAAAACACAACATTTGAGAGCAGGGACATCGAGAGATCTGTGGGAGGGAGAGGGCATGGGAAGGGGGGTGGGAGAGGTATAAAACATATGAACACTGCAAGGACTTCCAAGAAAGAAGTTGGAATTTCAAACAAAGTGGATCTGGGGTGAATTAGCGGGGGTAGAAAAGATCAAGGTTTTGGATGGGGGAAGATGAGAGATGGTGGTGAACAGCTGTTTTAAAGACCTGGAGGGGGGAGTGGGATTGAAGGGAGAGTGGGAGTTTGTTCCAGAGGCGGGAGAAAAGGAATGAAAGAGTGAAGGTGAACAGAGAGTTTTGATTTCGGCAGTTTAACCATCAGAGGGTTGCTGGCAGATCTTGTGCGACCTGTAGGAATATTTGGGGGACAAAGCACAGAGAGAGCTGGGGGAGCAAGGTCGGAGAGGAGTCGGTAGAAGACAGAAAGACCACCAACCTGCCTGCGGTGAGTGAGTGAAAGGCCCTCAGAGTTAGCTTCATCGCGGTAGATTCCAATGATTCTGAAAGCTTTGGTTTCAACATCGTGAAGCCGAGCTACGTGTGAGGCAGGAGCACCGGCATAGGGGAGAACAGTATTCCATTGAGCTGCGGATGAAAGCCTTGTATGGGGTGAGGAGCTCAGGTGTGCCAAGGAAAGACTTCACACGATGGAGGATTCCCAGTCGGCGACTGGCTTTGGAGGCCAGGTTGGAAATGTGGTTTTCTCAAGAAAGATCATGGCAGATAGTGAGACACAAAAGCTTGAGCGACAGAACCTCTTGGAGAGGATTGTTGAGAAAGTAGATGGGAGGGTTGTCCAGTCGGTCTTTTCGGAGAGACATCGTATATTTTCAGATGTTGAATATTCATTATGTTTAAATGGTACAGGGTGTCTCAGTTAAGACTGGACAACATGTATTTTAAACATTACAAAACGATGCCAATTTCAATAAATCTGAACCCTCACTATAATTCACGGACCTGCATTTGTTTGTTTGTCGCGCTACTCCTACAGTTTTGGGCCCATTACATCCAGACTTGCTACATAGTATCAGCATGACCCCAATTAGTGTATAAGGGTGTTTTTATCCTTGCCCATTGTCTTGGGGGAGCGGGCGTGGGGTGGGTGGGGGGGGAGGACGGATGGATGGACACCAATTCTCTTTGTAAATGTGTATCATGTAGTGCCACATTTAGGTGGGAGAGGGTATTACAAGTCCCCACCCTTTACATTACAGTATTACTCACACCACGTTTTACAGGGCAGTGAGGTGTTTTGAATTTTAAGCATCAGGCATGTTTTTGCTTCATGCACGTAAACCGGGTTATTGTTTTTATTTTCGAGAGCGATTGAGGCAGTTGTCAGTTGCCTATAAAACCACCGTTTAGAGGCCATTTTTCCCCGCAAAGCGGGGGTTGGCCTTTTCGGGGACCGTGGTAGTTGTTGTTTTTTTTTGGTCCCCTTTTTGAAGCAATGTTTTACGGCCGGATGCCCTTCCTGACGCCAACCCTTTTTGCCGCCTTCAACGACAAACAGGGAATTACCAGTGAACTGGTACTCAATTAGCCGACCTCGGAAGGATGACAGGCTGAGTCAACCCCCCTGGCATTAATTCGGCGATCGACCGGGATTCGAACCCAGGATCCTAGGATCCTAAGCCGGCACCCTAGCCGCTAGCCCAACACCAGGGATGTCAGTTGCCTATACACCGTCCAAATAAAGGAATGTGTCAGAAGAACTTGTTGCATGCTTGGAACAACATCGCCCATAGGGTGTGTACTCTGTGACTAGATGTAAACTACAGACCCTAGCATTTGATTTTGCTTGTTCTCATTCTTGCTGCATCTTTTCTCTCTCTCTTTCTCTCTCTCTCTCTCTTTCTCTCTCTCTCTCTGTCTCTGTCTCTGTCTCTGTCTCTGTCTCTGTCTCTGTCTCTCTGTTGATGAAATTCTGATAACTTACAATATTCTTTTCTCTTTTTGTAATGGCTTGAATTATTCTCACCTTGTGCTGTGAGTCGGGGGTGGGTGGAGAAATGTTCTGATCTAAGTATTTCTGGAACAGGCTGACCAGGCCTGGCATTTGATTGTGGCAGGAATTTGCAATTTGTGCAGGGTACCAGCGGGAACTCGCCCAACTCTTCGGTCGAGACACCGTGGGATATTTAACATCAACCAACTCTCCCATTGCTTGCTGACGGGTCTTCAGACTCTATGTCCTTCTGATTGACACCACACACATTGATGCCTCACCTTTGGTGCAAAACACCTGGGTGAAAGTTTATAGCTAACCCGGGATTCATACCTCGGGTAAACTTGGCAAAGCCGAGTAATGCATACCTCAAAGTTATCCTGCCAACCCTATGATAATATACAATCCAAAACGGGAATTTCAAATTGAAGCTTGGTTTGAAGAAATCCTCTGTTGTGACTGCTAAGTACTGGTCCAGGTAGGAATATCTAATAAATGAGTCCGTACCATCTGAAAGCACATCTTGAAAAATTGGTCATAATACCATTGAATATGGCTTGCCATTTCCATTGGTAGATGTTGAAGATCCCACAGTGTTCTTCACAAATAGTAGGAGAGTTATTGTGGGCATGCTAACCAAATGACAAATTCCTACCTTGACTGACTGGAAGGCAATGGCAAACCACCCATCCAGTGATCATAACCATACCACCCAGCATAATGTCATGCCACGAGACTGCTTTAGTGGCATTGACGGTCTGTCTCAAGTCTGGTACATTGATGAGGATAAAAAATCAGATGGACTAATTTCCTTATACGTCTTGATACAATAAGCCCACGCGTCTCGTGAAGCGCTCCAGCCAACACTGCACACCACGGAGGTAGTTGCACAAGTCGCCAGATCTTTTGCAGCATCTCCATAAAAGTCGAGACAGCGGAACTCTTGGTTGCTGAACATGTCAACGACCTCAGTTCATCTGATATTGAAAAGCAAAGCTGCATTGAAAAGCTGCAAAACAAGTTTCACACTCACCACTGGATGGCTGAGGCAGACCAAGCTGCTTGACAATTATTTGCTCATGTAATGCTGGAGACATTGAAACAAGATGATGCTCTTGGTTATTGAGAAGGCAAATTTTCATTTGGATTGCAGTGTTGCTGAAAAGGTTCATTCTTTCTTGAGAAAATGCAACCAGGTATGGTCTCTTACTTCATACGATGCAAGCAAGAGGAAAGTTATCCAAGAAAATGGTGGACATGTAGATTTAACTTGCAAACCATTGATTCACTTTAGGGGACACAAATAAATGATCAACCCTGTTGGTGATTCATGCCTATTTTAATTTAAATCATATTACATTCATATTAGTTGTTTAATAAGTCAGGAGTTCAGTCTAATATAGTACACCCTGTACATTTGCAATGTTGAAATGATCTTTGTAGATGCTTCGGTGAATGTCTGCAGAATTGTTTCTCCCATTGGAGTTGTGTTTGGAGGTTGCGGTGATGAAACAATGCAGGTTCTCTTGGGTTAAGTTCGGAAGCATTTGGGTTGGATGCATTATGTAGTTCTTAAAAATACTCAAATCAATAATCTTAAAAATACTCAGATCCACTTTTTTGAAATATCGACTTCTTTCCTTGAAGTCCTAGCAGTGTCCATGTGTTTTATACTTCTCCCACCCCCCCCCCCCCTTCCCACGCCTCCTCCCCCCCAAGCCCTCTACCTCCCACAGATCTCCCGATGTCCCTGTTCTTAAATGTTGTACTTGTGTGCTTCCCCCTCTCTCCCCATCTTGTCTCCCGCTCCCTTTATTTAGTCTTATGTGTCCGTTTTTTTTTTTGGTCGTTAATGTTAGCTCTTACATGAGCCTCGATCTTGTATACAAAAAAAAAGAAGTTATTCTCTCCTCTTCCACACCACGACCCTTTCTTGCCCTCTGCCATTTTCCCTCTTTACGTTTGTTTCTATCGGGAAGGATGTGGATGAGCTTGTTCTTTTGTTACATGCAACACGGCATGGCCCACCATGATAGACAAAGCAGCAACCGATTATGGGATTTGAATCGGATCACTGCATTTCGAGACCAGAGCTGGGGAAGAAATAACAAAAAGGTGATCCACTCTCCATCAATCTGCTGTGGGGTTTTCTGGAAGAATCATCCCATGCACGTTACACTGTGAATCTGGGCACGAGTTGTGCAGGAGCCTGGAGGCTACTTTGATTCACTCTGTACTTTTAAAACATTATTTATATATTTACTTTTGCTTCACTGATTTATAGGAGGGTGAGTAAGAGGAGGTGGGAAGTCTGAAAATAGGAGTGTTGGAGGCAGACTGAAGGGGAGTGAAGAGTGATTGGAAGAATGGTGGAGTGTGAAAGAGACTGAGAAAATATAATGAAGGAAAGGTCGCCCTTACAGTCATAAGGAATTGTCCTCACACATGACACATGTGCACCCAATTTGAACTCGTTTATTAGTGTGGCTTAGAACAGCATCAGTGCCATCGCAAGGTATTTGCGGAGTCATGAGGGGCAGGGTTCAAAATATGCGGTGGCCGGGGTGCCAGATTCCACCAAAAACTCTGTTGGGCCACCAAAACCTGGTCCTAGGTGGCCTGTGTGGCCACTTGTCAAAATTGTTCATGTATTCAGTCGTTACTTATCATTATGCAATCTCAACCAAGTAAACTTGCCATGGGGACAACGGATCATACAGTAAAGGTTGTAGTGACTTCATTTGCTCCCCTCACCAAGAGTTCCGATGGTTGGGCAATGCGAATTATCTTCGTAAATGTGTACCGTGTATCGCTGCTTCCTTCGGTGGTGGATCAGGGTATTACAAATACCCTTAATTGTATCACGAGTAAGAGGACTCGGTGTTATTTGCACATTTGCTTTGCCTACGTTGCTCTAGACCTCACTTGACTGCAAAAAAATTCGGAGGAATTCCCGTTTTATTGCCGGTTTCCTCTTTGGGAAGGTGTATATATAGCAGCTTGAGCGTCGTTCCACCTTATTGTGGCATTTTTTCAAGGCCACTTCAAATGGCAAAAGTAATACCAAGAATAATGATAATGGCATAATAATAATATTAACATTACAGTATTGCAAAATAATGTTAACCCTTTGAGTACGGATGACGTCCAGTGCCGCAACCCGCAAAAAAGTTTTGTGTACGGATGACGTTACTACACGTCATCGACTATACCTATAAATAGATCGTCAGTACGTGGTTGCATTCCCGTACCAAAATGACAAATTAATCCCGTACCAGGGGTATTTTTATCAGAAAAAAATCCCATACTCAAAGGGTAAACAATAACAAAAGTACAATAATTGGCAGTAAAAAAAAGAATAACCCTGACTCTGAGTCAGGGGGTATCCCCCCCTGACTGCTATTGTATATATATATATATATTTAATTACTTCTTCCGATTAGAATAACGGTGACACCCTAATCTTACCCGACACAGCCAGCCGTAAACAAAATCGTGCAAAAAGCTGATCCAGGTGTGTCCCATTACCAATCGGCTTGCCAAGCCAGCCATCACGCCACAGCCAACCGTCAAAACACACCCATTGAGTGGTATCGTACTAAAATACGCCATTTGTGTCTGTCCGTCTGTCTGATGAATTTTTGACGCCAATACATTCCGTCCTTACTTATCCAATCTCAACCAAATTTGACAGGACGACCAAGGGTTACATAATGAAGGTTGTAGCGCATTCATTTGCCCCCCTCAAAAAAGGGGTTTTCTCCCCCGAGCGGGGTTTCCCCGCCATTGTCGTCAATGGGTTGCGTGTTGAGGTGTACATAAATGTTAAATTAGCTTTAGCGTGGCGTTTTTCCAAAGACTCTTTTAAAAACAAAATTAATGATAATCACATATTGTTAATGTTATTACAAAACAATATTAATACTAATAATGTCCCACTTCCCCAAGGCGTTTTTTCTGCAGTGATAATGTGTATAAATAGCCTATAGTTATAATGGCGTTTCCGTGGGAGCAATAGGAAGTAAAAATATTATAAACCATAAAAACGTATGCTTAGCTTTTTAAACAGTCGCTAATGCTCTTTATAACACTAAATGGAAGAAATTTGAAGGAAGGTTTACTTGCAGAACCAAGCAAAGATCTACTGTACTCTATATAACCCACAAATGTTGAGTTAATAACATGGCCCTTTCTGCCGCTACCGTGGCATTTTTCGTAGCGAACTTTAGGAACTCACTCCTGCTGTTTGATATGAAACTGAAAGGGAGAAGCTCGGGTTGTGCTCCTTTACCAAGCAGCTAGCTAGCGCTTGCCAAGCCAGCCATTCCTTAACGGTTTTGAAAGGAGTGCTCAAATGCTTAAACCACTTGGCGATCTCTCCACAAGAAACTTGGTAAATGAACACACACCCAATGTTCTTGAGACCCGCCCATAGATCGACTGTAATTTATATACCCCAAAGAGGAATGACCCTTCCTGCCCCTTCCGGCGTCTGCGGGTGTACTAGTATATAAAAGGAGCGAACCCCGCGGTGGTGATATGTGGGTAGTGAGTGGCACCAGCGAATAGTCATTACTTCCACATTGGATTACCATAGCCCAGCTAGGCTGTTCAGCTCACTGAACATGAACACCATGTTTTTATTGAAACCAGTGTTCTGTTGTGCTTTCTGCTGCAATCACAGGAATTCCCGTGAGTCGAAAGTGACCAAAAGCATCACTTTTCACAAGTAAGGGAACTTTATTTTATATTAAACAATATTTTGAAATGTTTCCTCATGTTATTATTATTATTTTATTATTGTTTGGCTCGGCGGTGAAGTTTCAACTCTGTAGTATTTGCCTGATCAGTCGCCAATTCGGCTCGTGTTTATGCTGATGTGTGTCATTTATCATATGAATGTAAAATTTTATAATCACCAGTAAAGTGCCCACAGTGATATCGAGTTATTGTGTCTGTGTGTGTTGGTCGTTAACGCCATATGCGGGTTCCTTATTGCTTTTTCATTCTTTCTTTCTAAATACTTAGAAAATACAATCAAAGTAGCAATTGTTGCTGGACAATTATCAATTTGTAGTTCCCCCACCGCACATTTTATTGGGGGCACTGAGACTCGATTATTCTTGCAGGCCAACTCAACTTGACACTTCTGACTTACTAACAACAGTTTAGTCAATCACCTTCGTAGCTCTATTGGAAGGCTCGAAAGGAAACGATATGGGAAAACAAATGTGAATCAATCTGTTAATGGAACCTGATAAAGTCCATATGCAATCATGTTTAACACACTCTCAGCTATGCCTGTCCCTCTCATGTTCTAGCAAGGGAAGGGTATTCCAACATGGCGGCTGCTTTTCCCTATGAGCATGCACTGCAGCTGTGCTACAGTTGTATATGCAGCTCAGTGAACACACCCCAGCACATGTGTTAGATCGAGGTTAGCTTGCATGTCCCTAATGCCGCCTTGGGATGTAGAAGCAAGGCCATGAGCTTGCAATATGCACGCATCACATCGTTAGCCACATGCTAGTCATGCAAATTCACATTGTTAAATTAACTGTTCTTTACATCAAATTTTCACCCAATATGTTTTGATAGGAGAGAACCAATTTTTTTGGCATCTGAGACATGTAGAGAGATGGTGTGTACCCCGGTTTAGAATAGGTACATCGTATCCCTGCGCATCGTAAGAGGCGACTAAGGGTTGGCGCCAGGAAGGGCATCCGGCCATAAAAACATTGCCTCAAAAAGGGAACCATGATTGTCATGGGGCCCGCAAGGCTAACCCCTGCTCTAGTGGGGAAAATGGCCTTAAAACGATCATTCATTCATTATTCAGACATAACTTCTATCTGTGAAGCAGCAAAATTCAATTGGTTTGACATTGTCATCTCATGGTTGCTCAGCTATGTCCAAATTTTGCTGTACTTTTACTTGAAGAGAAATGCCTTTATTTTCGTTGCTGCAGATTCTTATTTTGTTACCTTTGTATCGAATATTGGGAGGTGTTTGGGGGGGGGGGGGCAGGGAGGTGTTGAAGTTTTGCTCTTTTCAAAACATGACTTTTGGTGGCATCAGGAAACTCACCCAACATGGAGAAAAAATGTGACTACCTGAAAGCCACAGAAAGGGACCAGCTTGAGGTTCACTGGCATTCATTCCTTAATGGCTGGGGAGAAGGAACTTTACAAGAAGATGGTGAATGCAGGAAAAGGCAATTCTGCTCATCTCGCTCATGGAAACATCAAACCCAACATTAATACACATGTCAGAACAGATCACAGCATGTCTGTGTAGGAAGGGGAGGTGGGATAGTCGGCTGGTCGGAGGGGGGATTTCATAATCGAGAACACCAAAAAATGGAGAGGCAAATGAGGCACAAATAGAAGAAAAATGAATGAACCGTAAGGAGGAATTCGGAGGAGTTAGGTGGGCTTCACTGAAAAAGAGGAAAAACAGAAGCACAGACCAGCGGAAAGAAGAGGAACAAAAGCACTTGCCCTTTGTTTCCTCCTTACCTCTACCCCACGCTTCCTCTCTACCTATTCCCTGCCTTCCTCCCCACCTTGTTTCATGCCTCTTTCCTACCCCTTCCCCGCACCTCCTCCCTACCCTTTCCCCGTACCTCCTCCCTACCCTTTCCCCGTACCTCCTCCCTACCCTTTCCCCATGCTTCCTCCCTCCCCCTGCCCCCCACTTACTCCCTACCCCTGCCCCACGCTTCCGCCCTACCCCTGCCCCACGCTTCCTCCCTACCCCTGCCCCACGCTTCCTCCCTACCCTTGCCCCGTACCTCCTCCCTACCCTTTCCCCGTACCTCCTCCCTACCCCTGCCCTGCACTTCCTCCCTACCCCTGCCCCACGCTTCCTCCTTACCCCTGCCCCACGCTTCCTCCTTACCCCTGCCCCACGCTTCCTCCCTACCCTTGCCCCACGCTTCCTCCCTACCCTTGCCCCACATTTTCTCCCTACCGCTGCCCTGCACCTTCTCCCTACCTCTGCCTCTTCCCCCGAATCTCCTCCCTAACCTTGCCCCTGCCCTACACTTCCTCCCTACCACTGCCTCTGCCCCACACCTCCTCCCTAACCTTAGTGTCAGGGTCACAATCTCCAACTGTGAGCTATAACACATACTTGTGAAAACTAAACAAACCACTTAATTTAAAGTTTCTTTCCACCCTGGATAAATGCAGAAGATTGTACCATGAATAAAAATAAAAATAATGATATTGAAGGATCACGTTCCAATATATGTGTATCACTGCTGTGCTGGATATTGTACACAATGTCAATGACATCAGCACAATGGTATTTCCAACCTCATTGCCAATTTTGTTTTTCTCACAGAATACTGAATTTCATACAAATGGATTTACAAGAGGTGTTTGATTGCATCCTGACCAATATATATTTGCCTCAAGAGATATGAATACAGATCAGACATTTCATTTAACACCGTTCCAGACATTATCCCATGTATTTATGTGCTTATGTTTTGGCATGTTGAAATGTGGAATGTTACACCAAGTGGTGGTGCAGTGCGCACCTCCCCCACTCCCCCCCCCTTCGGATTTTCGATAATAGGCGCTCGCGGCACTACGTAACTTCTGGTTAGTGCACCCTTCGCGACAACAGTCACGTGATTGGATACGTTGAAAACGAACCACAAAAGGGCACGTGTTACAGCCAGAAATTATGGAAACGGTGTAGGTTATTTGATCATAACTCGCTTAATTCTCGTCTGATCTTTAACATTTTAACTTTCCGACAAGCGAGAAGTAATTCTCTTTCTAACAATATAAAGTTTTATGAAAAAGAATACAAAATGTTTGTTTAGCCGCCCACGGAACTACGTAACTTCCGGTTAGTGCACCCTTCGCGACAACAGTCACGTGATTGGATTTTTTTTTTTCTTCTTTTTTTTGTATACATAATTAATCGAGGCTCGTGAAAGAGCTAACATTTATCAAACAGACAAACAAACAAAGTATATAAAAAGGGAAGCGGTAGACAAGATGGGGAGAGAAGGGGAAGCACATAAACACAACATTTGTGAGGGACATCGGGAATGTGTGGGAGGGAGAGGGCTTGGGGGGAGGCGGCGTGGGAAGGGGGCGGGGGGTGGGAGAAGTATAAACACAAGGACACCAAGGACTTCCAGGAAAGAAGTTGGTATTTCAAAAAAGAGGATTTGGGGTGAAATTAGCGTGGGTAGAAATGATCAAGGTTTTGGATAATAATAATAATAATAATGCATTTATTTCATATAGCGCTTTACAGGAAGCCCAAAGACGCTTTGACAGAGTGCAAAACATAATGCATAGCAAAACACAAAAACAATTGCAAAAAAAAGAAGAATCAATAGGGAAATATTCAACGCACAAAGGAGGGAGAAGGAGAGGAGATAGTCAGGGGTGAGATGCTGTGGGTTGAACGTTGAATGCAGTGTTGAACAGGTAGGTCTTGAGTGAT
This sequence comes from Myxine glutinosa, assembly GCF_964187855.1. Taxonomy (NCBI): domain Eukaryota; kingdom Metazoa; phylum Chordata; class Myxini; order Myxiniformes; family Myxinidae; genus Myxine; species Myxine glutinosa. The sequence continues at coordinate 104,854,280 of NC_136266.1, forward strand.
GTTTTGAATGTGGTGAGTGAGGAGGAGTCTCTGATGGTGTGAGGTAGTGAGTTCCAGAGGGTGGGAGCAGCGATGGAGAAGGCCCTGTCCCCCCAGGATCTGAATTTGGTCCGGATGGGGGAGGGGGGGGGGGGGGGAGTTGTGTCAGGAGGTTGGTACCAGCAGAGCGGAGGTTGCGGGTGGGAGTGTGTCTGGAGAGGAGGTCAGCCAGGTAGGATGGGGCCAGGTTATGGAGGGCTTTGTAGGTCAAGAGGAGGATTTTGTACTTGATTCTCTGGGAGATGGGGAGCCAGTGAAGCTTGTAAAGGATGGGGGTGATGTGGTCACGGGTCCGGGAATGGGTGAGTAGACGGGCAGCGGAGTTCTGAATGTATTGGAGTTTATTGGTGATTGTTGAGGGTGAACCATAGAGGAGGATATTGCAGTAGTCCAGACGGGAGGTGATGAAGGCGTGGATGAGGGTTTCTGCGGCCATGGAGGAGAGGGATGGACGGAGACGGGCGAGGTTTTTCAGGTGAAAGAAGGCTGTCTTTGTGATCTGTTTAGTGTATTTGTCGAAGGAGAGGGTTTGGTCAAAGATGATGCCAAGATTCCGGATGTGAGGGGAGGTGGATACTGGGATACCGTCGATGTTGAGGGCAAAGTTATGGGTGGATTTTATGAGCGTTTTTGGGCCAATGATGATTATTTCAGATTTATCATAGTTAAGTTTGAGGAAGTTGATTTGAAGCCAGGATTTTATTTCAGTGATGCAGTTTGTCAGGATAGAGTGGGTGGCGGTGGAGATGAAAAGCTGGATGTCATCGGCGAAGCAGTGGAATTGGAGACCATGACGGCGGATTAAGTGACCGAGGGGGACAGGTAAAGGATGAAGAGGAGGGGGCCAAGAACTGAACCTTGGGGGACACCGTGGGGGAGGGGAGCAGTGGGGGATTTGCAGTTATTGATGGAGATGAACTGGCGTCTGTCAGAGAGGTATGATTTAATCCAAGAGAGGGCAGTGCCGGTAATGTTAAAGGTGGTTTCAAGTCGGGTGAGGAGGATGGTGTGATCGATGGTGTCAAAGGCGGCGCTGAGGTCGAGGAGGATGAGAATGTTGAGGGATGAGATGTTGATGAGAATGTTGGATGGGGGAAGATAAGAGATGGTGGTGAACAGCTGTTTCAAAGACCTGGAGGGAGGAGTGGGATTGAAGGGAGTGGGGGAGTTTGTTCCAGAGGCGGGAGAAAAGAGGAATGAAAGAGTGAAGGTGAGCAGAGAGTCTTGATTTTGGCTGTTTAACCATAAGATGGTTGCAGGCAGATCTTGTGCGACCTTTAGGACTATTTGGGGGACAGAGCCCAGAGAGAGCTGGAGGAGCAAGGCCGGAGAGGAGTCGGTAGAAGACAGAAAGACCACCAACCTGCCTGCGGTGAGTAAGTGAAAGGCCCTTGGAGGTAGCTTCATCACGGGAGATTCAAATGATTCTCAACGCTTTGGTTTCAACAGCGTGAAGACGAGCTAGGTGTGAGGCAGGAGCACCAGCCCAGAGGGGAGAGCAGTATTCCATTGAGCTGCGGATGAAAGCCTTGTATGTGGTGAGGAGCTCAGGTGTGCCAAGGAAGGACTTCGCACGACGGAGGATGCCCAGTCGGCGACTGGCTTTGGAGGCCAGATTTGAAATGTGGTTTTCCCAGGAAAGATCATGGCAGATAGTGAGACCCAAAAGCTTGAGTGACAGAACTTCTTGGAGGATTATTCAGAAAGTGGATGGGAGGGTTGTCCAGTCGGTCTTTTCGGAGAGACATCGTAAGAGTGTGAGATTTGTCAGGATTGAAAGACATGTTCCACTTGTTTGCCCAGTCAGTGATTTTGTCCAGGTCTGCAGAGAGTGAGGAGGCTGCAGACTGCCGATCTGAGGGATGAGGAATGGAGCGGCAGAGAGTGGAGTCATCAGCAAAGAGATAGAGAGGATTTTCAAGAGAGTCGGAGAGATCATTGATGAAGACTAGAAAAAGCACAGGGCCCAGAACACTGCCTTGGGGAACTCCATCCTGAACAGGAAGGGGATGAGAGAAACCCATTCAGGGCGACACGTTGACCATGACTAGAGAGGAAGTCCACCAGCCATGCGAGGAGATTTCCATGGATACCAAAGGAGGAGAGTTTGGTGAGCAGAGCGGGGTGCCAGACCGTATCGACGGCACGTGATATGTCGAGGGAGACAGCTCTAATTTCCTGTTTGGCATTGAGGACCTCCATCCATTGTTGAGACAGCAGAAGCAGCATGTCCAGAGTAGAGTGACCTGGTCTGAAACCAAATTGATGATCAGAGATCAAGCCATTGGAGAAGAGGAAAGATTTCATATCCGAAGCAATGATGGATTCCATGACTTTGCTGATATTTGGGAGAAGGCTGATTGGTCTGTAGTTGCTAGGATCTGTTTTTGCACCTTTTTTGTGTAAAGCGGTGATGTTGGCTGATTTCCTTGCAGATGGCAGTTGACCTTGAGCAAAAGAGAGGGTGAAGAGAACAGAGAGAGGGAGTGAAAGAGTGTTAGAACAGGATTTTAGGACTGGTGGGCTGATGCCGTCAGGGCCAGTTGCAGAATCATAGTCGACGGTTGACAGAAACTTTTCCACCTTGTCAGGAGGAAAGGACACAGGGTCCAGGAGCAGCTGGGTACGACTGGGTACGGTGGGTACAGAGAGGGATGGGTTTGGGACACAAGATTTAGAGGCAAACATAGAGTTGAGGCATTCAGCTTTTTCACGTGCGGAGTCAGCTGTGTAGCCGTTTGAGGTAAGGGAGGGGATGGAGGGGGAACAAACACCAGAAACAGATTTGACCAGACGCCACCAGGATTTGGAAGAGCGAGACAGATAAGAGAGTTCGGTCTTGAGAACGGAGATATATTGTTTCCTGGCTCTCCTGAGGGTGGACACACACTTGTTTCAGGCTTTGTGAAAGGAAATGAGATTTCCTTCCGTTGGATTTGCTTTCCACTAGACGAAGGCAAGTTGTTTCTGGGCAACAGCCTCACCACAAGATTCCGTGTACCATGGACGGGAGGAAGGGTATGACAACTGAAGACGAGATGGGATAAATCTGTGCATGAGAGAGAGCAATTTACTTTGGAAGAATTCCCAGGATGAGTTGATGTCAGAGGTGGTAGAGATGGGAGACCAGTCCAGATGATTGATGGCTGCTTGAAGACCGAGCCAGTTGGCCTGAGTGAAATGCCAGACTCGTCGACGCTGAGGAGGCTCCATGAGAATGGTCAGAGAGATGTCCACTTTAACAAGCACATGATCAGTTGAGCCGATTGGAGCAGAAGAAGAGCAGCAGACATTTTCAGGGAAGTTAGTCATAACCAAGTCCAGAAGAGAAGATGCTCCGTTGACTGAGATCCGGGTTGGGAAATTGACAGATTGTGTCAGTCCCAGTGAGTCACAGAAAACAAACCACAAAAGGGCACGTGTTACAGCTTACTTCCGGTAGTCTCGCCCTCACCTATAAATTATAAGCTCTGAATATCCTGGAACGGCACCAGTGTCCATATTATTTTGAATAAGGAACATTACAGGAAGTTTACAAACGCTCAGAGGTTTAAAATCGCTGCTTTATTATAAAACACTCCAAGTGCGACGGTAAAAAAAATCATGCTTTCGTCACATAAATCCACCGTCCAAAGGGAAATCGTCCACAGCGGCCGCTTCAGCGGATATGACGCAAAGATCACGTGGAGATGACACAACACATGAGTGGAGCATGATTTGAATATGTGATGAGGAAAAAAGTGCCCCCCTTTGGCACTATGGCTTGGTGCACCCCTCAGTCTTGAAATCCCTGCATCCACCCCTGTGTTGAAATAGGGTTGATTCAGCCTGTCATCCTTCCGAGGTCAGTAATATTTCAGGTTAGGTCAGTCTTTTGGGACTGCTACTTGTAACATGTAACCCAGTGCTACCTGCCGCATGATCAGGTTGTCGGCGACTAAACCGACCGGCCTCACTGGCTTTGCTCGTGGGGAGGGTGACTGTGACACCCTGGCAGGGCCAAAAACAACACCTGGCAAAGGGTGGACGAACTCCCATTGGGAGCCAACGGCCATCCAGTAAGGAGATGGTGTCTCCTATAAAACACCCATTCGGTTTGGACTGGCTCAAGTCAAACCAAAGACTAAAAATGGTACGTGCTTCTTCCTTGCTTGAAAAGGATAGAAAAGGAAAGAGCATGGACAATCCCCATCGGTTGGCATCCATTGGGAGTAGGAAATTCACCTTGAGGGAATGCACACATTTTATTCTGTGCATCAGGTACAGCAAGAAAAGTGGCGCCATTGTTATGATGTCGCTAGTACCCAGAGTATTGTGTGTGTGTGTGTGTGTGTGTGTGTGTGTGTGTGTGTGTGTGTGTGTGTGTGTGTGTGTGTGTGTGTGTGTGTGTGTGTGTGTGTGTGTGTGTGTGTGTGTGTGTGTGTGTGTGTGTGTGTGTGTGTGTGTGTGTGTGTGTGTGTGTGTGTGTGTGTGTGTGTGTGTGTGTGTGTGTGTGTGTGTGTGTGTGTGTGTGTGTGTGTGTGTGTGTGTGTGTGTGTGTGTGTGTGTGTGTGTGTGTGTGTGTGTGTGTGCGTGCGTGCGTGCGTGCGTGCGCGTTGCGTTTTGTCATCTCGTTTTTGGGGATTTCAGATGTAACAGTCTTTGGTTCATGGACCAAGCTGTTCAACTTTTTCAGTTTTGTTCCAAGGGCTCTTTTCACGATCATCACCGAACTCCGGATTGCCTCCAGTTGTAGTTCATTTGTGGTAATATTCCCGGGGATGGTTTTTAAAATCTCAGTGAGGTTCTTCTTCATCATTCCTGTTGCTCCAATTTTGACGTGCTTCAGCTTCCAATATCTCATTTTTGAGGTCCTTGTATTTTGTCATTTTCTTGATTTCTGTGTTGTTTAGGCCAAAATCCCTGGGTACTGATATCTCAATCATCAATTCTGTCTTTTCCTTTTTGTTCCTGAGTTCAATGTCCGGACGCAATGCTTTGTTTTCTATGTTCACGCTCGATGGAATCATCAGGTCGTGCGTGAGCATGACGTCCTCATTTTCAATGACTGCCCTTGGTTCATGTTTCCATGAGTTTTCTGGTCCTGGGATGTTTAAATTTTTGTCGATATGCCAATGAATCACTTTGCGGACTTTGTTGTACCGTTGTTTGTAAAGTTGTTCTTATAATAGTGTTTTGCATCCTGAGAGCAGGTGACTAGTACTTTCTGTTTCTGTCTTGCAGAATCTACACTTGTCTGTCTGGCTCAGTCCTGCCATCCTTTTAAATCTATTGGTGTAGTGTCCTTGATCTTGGGCATTTATTATGATTCGTTCACCGTCCCAGTTGAGCTGACCTCTTTTTTGGCATTCCAATGAGCCTTCTTTGTCTATCCCCACACTGTCCAATTCTTTTTTGTATTTTCCTGCTCTTTTGTCATTCTCCCAGTTGTTGGTGTATGTTTCTTGATATTTATTTTTATATATTTATTTTGTCTCTTTTTGCAATTGTTGGGGCTGCATTTGCACCTGTTTTTGGAAAGTCTTTGCAAGGTGAGTTAGGGATACTATTGCAGCTTTATTTTGTTTATGTTTGTTTACAAATTGCATCTGATAGTCTGTTGAGCATTTCACATACTTAGCTAGTCCTACACTCATCGCTCTGTGCACCTGTTTGAGTTCCATCAGGCCACTCCCTCCCTCTCGTCTTGGCAGGTACATTCTTGGGATGCACTGGTTTTTGTAAAACATTTTGTGGATGGTAAGGAGTTTTCTTGTTTTGATGTCTAACTTGTTGATTTCTGATTGGGGCCAGTTTATTATTCTGCAGCTATATTTGAACACTGGTACTGTGAGGTGGTTTATGGCTTTGACTTTCTTTCTTAGGGAGAGGTATGTTTTCAGGATCAGCTTCGTTCTATGTCGGTATTCTTTGGCGATTGCTTTGCTCATTTGTTTGTGACATATTTGGTGGCCCTCTTCGACTCTGAGGTATTTGTATGTTGCTTCGTTTTCTAACTGCTGTATTGTTGTTTCAAGGTCAATTTTTCTGTTGTCTGTTTTTGTTGGTTTACCTTGTACCAATGTGCACTTGTCTATTGCAAATTCCATTTGAATGTCCAGTTTGGCATTTGAAAACATTTGAATGTTTGAAATGGAAAACCATTTTACTAGTTTTAGTTGTTCTGACGATTTTTTGGCGAGAAGAGTTTTAAATCATTGTGTCACCTTTCCTATTTCTTTGGATGTTCGTCTATTCTATTGGTTGTTAGGGTGTATCCGTGTCCTTGATCATTAATGAGGTTACTTAGTGGGCCCAGAGCCAGACTTTCTGGAAGATCCCATGCCGTGTTTTCACATCTGGTATTTCGATTTTTCCTTCTGAGTGCTGTAATATCAAAATGTGGTATTCCAGAGTGCCATTGTTTTCTCAATCTGTTCGATTTTTTGTGGATTGATTTTGTATATTTGCATGCATTTTATCATCCACGAATGTGAGACACTGTCAAAAGCTTTCTTATAGTCTATCCAGGCAGTGGACAATTTAGTTATTCACATTTTGCAATTTTCAAGTATGGCCTTGTTCAGTAGTAGGTAGTCAATAGTTCTATCACACCCTCTCTTGCATCCCTTTTGTTCTGCCTCTAAACCGCCATGTTGTGTTAGATGATTATTCATGTCAGCAGTTGGTAGGCATGTTCTTGGCCGTTATTTGTGGGGGAGTTGGGTTTCCTCCGATTTTTCGATGAGAAAGGTGTTCCCGTCTACGAACCACTCTAGAAAGGTGTTCCCGTCTACGAACCACTCTAGAAAGGTGTTCCCTTCTACGAGCTACTCATCCCACTGCCTTTTCTTATTGGATCAGTTCATTAAGTATCCTCGCGTAGTGATTGTGAAGAGCATCAATTAGTTTTAGCTAGAAATTTGCTGGATTTGTTAGCTAGAAATTTGTTCGCCGTCCAAGTGCAGCAAGTGCTAACCCTAACAACTAACCCTAACCCTAACAACATTTACTACCACCACTACCAACACTACCACCACTACCACCACTACCACTACCATCTAGGCCATCTAGGCCTGGGCTCTTGAAGTTTGGCAATTTTTAAAGTTGTTTTCCAATTTTCTCCATCAATTAATCAATGGGGGCATTTCCTCGAGATGTTGCCTCATCTTTTCCAAGTTTGGGATCCATTCTGCTTCCTTATGTTCTTTTCGATGTTCAAAAATTCCTTTCCAGTTTTTCTTTTTATGGGGAAGTTGACGCATTCTGCATTTGTTTCCCCAATTCATGGTAAAATATCTTTCCTATTGATTACCAAACTTCAGTAGTGCATGAGGGAAGACTGCCCCCCATACATAGTGCTCCTGAAGGTTTTGGGCACTGTTGTTCTTGGTGTTTTTCGGCCCTATCTTCCTCAAGGTGTTGCATCAAAGCAGGTGTTCCTCAGAGTTTCGTTTTGGGCCATATGTTATTCTTGTTGTACATAAATGACATACCAGACCACATTCGTTCACAGTTAGATATTTATGCTGTTGCTTCTACACTACCCCCCCCCCCCCCCCCCCCCCCAGAATTTCCATGTTTTAAACGTTTCCCAGTGTGTACCCTGGTCAGAATAGGTACACCGTATCCCTGCGTGTCGTAAGAGACGACTAAGAGGGTTGGCGTCAGGAAGGGCATCCGGCCATAAAAACATTGCCTCAAAAAGAGAACCATGACAATTACAACTACATATGGGCAGGGTGCAGCCCGAAGTGGAGATTGGTTTCTGAGGTTTGGGACATGGAATGTAGGGACAATGACAGGGAGATCAGGAGAAGTGGTGGAAGTATTGGTCAGAAGAAGAGTGGACATATGTTGTGTGCAGGAGACGAGATGGAAGGGAAGTGGTGTGAGAATGGTGAATGGTAGGCAGGGACAGAAATACAAGTTTGGGTGGCAAGGGTGCCCGGAGGGCGTGAATGGTGTTGGTGTCCTGTTTTCTGAGGAGTTTGTAGACAGTGTGGTGAGTGTGACTAGAGTGAGTGATAGGTTGATGATGGTGAAAATGATGATTGGAAAGCTCTTGGTGAACGTCATCTCGGGATATGCTCCGCAGGTTGGTCGAAGTGATGAAGAGAAGGACAAGTTCTGGTGTGCGATAGAGAAGCTGATGGAAAACGTGAAAGATGAGGAAGTTTTTGTGGTGGGAGGAGACCTGAATGCACATGTGGGAAGGAGTATGGATGGTTTTGAGGGAGTTCATGGGGGTTACGGATATGGTGTGAGAAATGGGGAAGGTGAAAGGATTTTGGAGTTTGCTGATGGAGCTGATTTGTTGATTTGTAATACTCAGTTCCAGTAAGAGGTTAATAAGCTTGTTACATACACGTCAGGTGGGTCGACGACAACTGTTGACTACCTGATGGTGCGTAGGCAAGATAGGGGGCACCTCCGGGACACAAAGGTGATCCCGGGGGAGGAGGCTGTTTCACAGCACCACTTGGTTGTCTGCGACATAAGGGTGAAAGGTGCGAGGAGAGCTCGGCGGGTGAAGTACCAACCCAGAATGAAGGTGTGGAGCTTGAAAGAGGTGATAGTAAGGGAGGCATTAAAAGAGAGGCTGAGTAGGGTAGAGGATGATGTGGTTGAGCTTGAAAGTGGTTGGATGTCAATGAAAGCTAGTCTGTTGGGAGCCGTTGGTGAGGTATGTGGATGGACAAAAGGACCACCGAGGCACTCGGAAACATGGTGGTGGGATGATGAAGTTGGAAAGAGGATTGACGAGAAGAGGAAGAAGTTCAAGGAGTGGCAGAAGGCGAAGGGTACGGGAGCAGAAACAGCAGAGCATGAAAGTTATAAGGCAGCCAGCAAGGCTGCAAAGAAAGAGGTAGCAAAAGCGCCGGAGGCATGTAGGAAAATGTTCGGAGAACGCTTGGATTCGGAAGAGGGTCAGAAAGCAGTATTCAGGATTGCAAAGCACATAGCGAAAGAGAGGTGTGATGTGATGGGGGTGAGTTGCTTGAAGGATGAAGTGGGACAAATCGTTGTCGACCCAGATGGAATTAAAGGAAGATGGAAAAGATATATGGAAATGCTGTTGAATACAGAGAATGAATGGGATGGCAACATAGAGAGTAACCCAGTTTTAGGACCGGCAGAGAAGATAACTGAGAAGGAAGTTGAAGCGATAAAAGCAATGAAGAGTGGAAAAGCGGGAGGGCCGACGGGAGTTGTGGGAGATATGTTGAAGGCAGCAGGAAGTTGGGGTGTGAAGAGAATGACAGAGATCTGTAATCTGGTGGTGAAAGAAGGCCGCATTCCAGTGGATTTGGAACTGAGTACCCTCGTCCCTCTATACAAGGGGAAAGGTGACCCTCTGGAGTGTGGCTCGTACCGAGCGATAAAGTTATTGGAGCATGGAATGAAGGTATTGGAAAGGGTGTTGGAGAGGAGGATAAGGAAGAAAGTGAAGATCGACGAAATGCAGTTTGGATTTATGCCAGGAAGAGGAACGACAGACACGCTTTTCATTGTGAGGCAGTTGCAGGAGAAGTACATGGAGAAGAGGATGAAGTTGTTTTTTGGGTTTGTTGATCTGGAGAAAGCATTCGATAGGGTTCCACGCAAGGTATTGACATGGGCATTGAGGAAGTTAGGAGTGGAGGAATGGTTGATCAGAGTAGTGATGGCAATGTACAAAAGAGCGCGCACAGCTGTAAGGACGAAGGACGGGAACAGTGGTGAGTTTGAGGTGAAGGTGGGAGTGCATCAGGGGTCGGTACTAGGTCCACTACTATTTGTAGCTGTGATGGAGGTGCTGGCTCAGAACGTAAAGGAGGGTTACCGTGGGAGTTGTTGTATGCAGATGATCTGGTGTAGATTGTGGAAAGTATGGATGGACTGAAGGAAAAGATGAACAAGTGGAAGGAATGTATGGAGACAAAAGGTCTGAAGGTGAATATCGGAAAGACGAAGGTGATGGCAAGTGGTAAAGCATGTGGTGAGGTGGAAAGAACTGGGAAGTGGCCGTGTGCTGTGTGCAGGAAGGGTGTCGGAGTGAACTCCATTCAATGTACAACGTGCACTGAGTGGGTTCATCAAAAATGTCGTGGTCTGAGAGGGTCATTTACCAGTGTGGCAACTACATTCAAATGTAAGGTGTGCACAGAGGGAGCTGCAGATGGAGGAAATGTTGAGTTGGATCTTGGAGACGGCGTGTAGCTGGAAGGTGTGAAAACATTTTGCTACCTCGGAGACATGCTGAATGGAGAAGGTGGATCAGACTCGGCAACGGTTGCTCGAGTGAGATGTGCATGGAAGAAGTTTCGGGATCTGAGTGGCGTGCTGATGAGGAGGAGAGTGTCGCTGAAGCTGAAGGGAAAGGTGTATGCTGCATGTGTGAGAAGTGTTATGATTTATGGGAGCGAGACATGGGTAATGAACGTAGAGCAGCAACGAAGGCTGGAAAGGGTGGAAATGCGAATGGTTCGATGGATGTGCGGAGTATCGTTGAGAGAGAGGAAGACAAATGATGAATTGCGAAAGATGATGGGAATATTGCCTGTGATTGATGCTGTGAAGAGGAACAGGTTGAGATGGTTTGGTCATGTGTTGAGGAAGGATGAAAGTGACTGGTTGAGAAGAGTGATGGAAATTAATGTAGAAGGAAGTAGAGGACGGGGAAGACCGAGAAAGACTTGGCTAAAGATGGTGGAAGAAGAAATGCGGGCAAGCGGGTTAACAAGGAGAGATGCAGAAAATAGGGCAAAATGGAGAAGATTGTCATGGGGACCGCAAGGCTAACCCCCGGTCTAGCAGGGAAAATGGCCTTAAAATGCATGTTGTTGTTCTACACTATATTTACCTATCCAGGCACCTGTCTGCTTCATCTTGTGCCCAAGCCAGTACCGCCTTCGTCAAGATTGAGAATATGGGAAACTGGGGGAAGGATTGGCTTGTATCCTTAAACATGAAGAATACTCAGTTGATATTCATACCTTGAATAAGATGTCCATGTTTAACAACATTGTCAATGGGTTCTCCATTGTGGGACAGGGGCTCAAACTCAGGACCCTAAAATCTCAAGCCAGCCACCTTAACCGTTTAGCCAACACTAGGCTGGTTCATCATTGCGTGTCGGGGAGTGATTTGGGCAAAATAAATTGTTGAAAAAGAAAGTTAGATTTTTTTTTTATCGCGCTATAGTGCCTAAGCCTTTGTAACGATGTGAAAGGTAATATTAAATGATCCCTGGCCCAATTCCTTAGTGGGAGTAGGGAAGTGTTCCACAACAAAACTAAGGTCTACCATGACAAAAAAAATTTGGAAAAATAAAAACAAAATTTGATTTCTTCAAAATGGCAACAGGATTGGTACATCACCGTGCAGCGCCAGGTACCCCTGCTAGTATCTGTACAAGACCATTGTATGGTCTCTTATGGAATATGGTCCCCATGTCTGGGCAGGTGTACCTGTTTTGTTATCTTTCTCTCCTTGACAGGACCCAGCAACATGCTTTGTTTGACAGCAGATGTTTTAACTTGGTGCCTACTCATCCATTCCTTCACTTTTGAAACATTTTAAAATGTACTTCCACTTGTGCTAAATCTTTTGATGCGAAGTAGAGCACAATTGTGGGCATGGTCAACAGTCATTCAGAACAACCCGTAGCGAGGGAAAGGATTAAGGATCGACCGCAATGAGTGGTCTTCATTTGTTTTGACCATTTTGTTCTGCTGATGAAAATTGATAACCTTTAATGACCTTTAATGCAAAGACAATGTTGTCCTGAACTGGTGTTGGTCTGAGTTTTTGAACATCCTCGTGACTATTGCATATTGCTTATTTCAAAGATGTTTTATTAAAATTTTGTTTTGCTGATGCTCCATGGAGACCTTTCACTGTCATTCTCGTTGTCTTCCTTGCTTTGATCTTGTGAATAACCAGGTCGGTAACGGACCCCAGGGATGGCAGGCGTGTGGCACTCAAGAAGATGCCCAATGTCTTCCAGAACCTTGTGTCCTGCAAACGGGTCTTCCGAGAGCTCAAAATGCTCTGCTTCTTCAAACACGACAATGTGAGCGAGGAACTAGAGGTGTGGAGGCATTTGGCTTAGCACCTGGTGGAATAAAGTATCATTGATTTGGAATAGGTGCATGCCCTGGATGTGTGATTTGGGCCATCTACACAGAAAATGGAGTATTTGCCCCACATGCCCCATACTTGTCCTTACAAGTACATTCTCTCAAATTCATTTTCAATCTCTTCCTCTTCTTCCTCTTCTTCTTCTTCTTCTTCCTCATCCGCCTCCTCCACTTCCACTACCACTACCACTACCGCCACAACAATAACAACAACACTCCTTTTATATCTATTCTTCACCTCTCGCTTTTCTTCCTTTTCTTAATTTTAATCATCAATTTATCCTCCTCACCTCTTTCCTGGTACAGCATAATAATTATAGATACTTTGCATACTCTTTGTCTCAGGAATCGATTTATTGATGGTTACTTTCATAGTAGCAAATAATCATCTGTCCCCAAGGGAAGCCTTTAGAACATTCTTTTTCATGATGTGTCTTTAACTATTCGTTGACTATATTTCAAAACCACACACAGCTGATGACCATCTGATCTTATTTGTATGTGTTTTTGGTTTATTAGTCTTGCCTCCAAGGGGTTGCGAGACTATTGCAATGGTCCTGTCTGTTGTCTGTGGGTCCACATCATATTTTCGGTTTAAAATTGTTTAGCTCTGCTACCACTTGTCCGATCCATGCTAAACTGTAAACATAGTCCGGAGGAACGCCCTATGGAGAATATTTCATTGATAACTCTGACATCATAGGTCACATGGTATGGTAGCCATATTAGATTAAAGGAAACGAGACCGAAAGTCTAACAGTGGCGTAGCCGGGCTTGTAAAATATTATAAACCACAGACATATATGATTAGCTTTTTAAACAGTCACTAATGCTGTTTATAACATTAAACAAAGAAATTTGGAGGAACCCCGACATCCATGAGCTAAGTTTTAGCCTGGTGCTGGCTTAGCCAACTACTCAGTTGGGAGGGGTTCGTGAGGTAAGTTTTACTTATAGAACTGAGGGAAGATCTACTGTAATCTATACACCCCACAAGGATTGGGTTAATAACATGCTCTCAAAAAACAGAGGCGATTTTTCCTTACTTCCGCGGTTGTTAGTACCGTACACCGCTTATCGTTGATTCATGAACCATACACCGCTTCAATCCATTAACCTTGTGTTCACGACATTGGGATTAAAGTGTTATGGTCATATTTACTGTATTATTATTATTATTATTATTACTATTACGAAAATGATACTACTGAAACGATACTCGACTGTATTAAGAAACCTGGGCTTAATTTGTTTGGAGGATATTTTTTATATCCACCTTCATTGATGCAATTTTGCCTTAATATGCACAAAAGTGGTCATTAAGTATCCTAATAATTAATCAATAAAGTTGTGCATAATGGCAATGTGTGTGTCATAATCGGGTGCATGGATGATATGGGTATATGGGCCATAATAGCATTGGGACATCATAGTGGCATAATAAAACCTAAAAGTAGAGCATGGCAATTGTGATATATGACTGTTTCGACGATATGTTCGGCCTGAACAACATTGGAATCAAAATGCCGGAGCTTGGAGAGTTTTTTTTTTTTTTTTTTTTGTATACTGAATCGAGGCTCATGAAAGAGCTAACATTTATTTCACTAACAAAACAACCAGACAAATAAAATATACAAAAAGAGGGAGCGGAAGACAAGATGGGGAGAGAAGGGGAAGCACACAACCACAACATTTGAGAGCAGGGAGAAGTGTGGGAGGGAGAGGGCTTGGGGGGAGGAGGCGTGGGAAGGGGGGGGACAGGTATAAAACACAAGGGGACCGAAATTAGTGGGGGTAGAAAAGATCAAGGTTTTGGATGGGGGAGGATAAGAGATGGTGGTGAACAGCTGTTTTAAAGACCTGGAGGGTGGAGTGGGATTGAAGAGAGTGAGGGAGTTTGTTCCAGAGGTGGGAGAAAAGAGGAATGAAGGAGTGAAGGTGAGCAGAAAATCTTGATTTTGGCAGTTTAACCATAAGAGGGTTGCAGGCAGATCTTGTGCGACCTGTAGGAATATTTGGGGGACAGAGCCCAGAGAGAGCTGGGGGGGCAAGGCCAGAGAGGAGTCGGTAGAAGACGGAAAGACCACCAACCTGCCTGCGGTGAGTGAGTGAAAGGCCCTTGGAGTTAGCTTCATCGCGGGAGATTCCAATGATTCTGAACGCTTTGGTTTCAACAGCGTGAAGACGAGCTAGGTGTGAGGCAGGAGCACCAGACCAGAGGGGAGAGCAGTATTCCATAGAGCTGCGGATGAAAGCCTTGTATGTGGTGAGGAGCTCAGGTGTGCCAAGGAAGGACTTCGCACGACGGAGGATGCCCAGTCGGCGACTGGCTTTGGAGGCCAGATTTGAAATGTGGTTTTCCCAGGAAAGATCATGGCAAATAGTGAGACCCAAAAGCTTGAGTGACAGAACTTCTTGGAGAGGATTATTCAGAAAGTGGATGGGAGGGTTGTCCAGTCGGTCTTTTCGGAGAGACATCGTAAGAGTGTGAGATTTATCAGGATTGAAAGACATGTTCCATTTGGATGCCCAGTCTGTGATTTTGTCCAGGTCTGCAGAGAGTGAGGAGGCTGCAGACTGCCGATCTGAGGGATGAGGAATGGAGCGACAGAGAGTAGAGTCGTCAGCAAAGAGATAGAGAGGATTTTCAAGAGAGTCAGAGAGATCATTGATGAAGACCAGAAAAAGTCATCCGCCGTACTGCCATAATGGCATCAGACGTAATCACATCACCCTGTCATGTGACCAGATCCTCAGCTCTGATTGGTACACATACATGCATACATACATACATACATACATACATACATACATACATACATACGGACAAACACTGTTCTTGACGGCTTTGCCCTATGGGCTCTATGCCGTAAAAATCTGGACGTCATCTTCTCCAAAACCGCTCGACGAAAATAAAATTGAAACATGCCTTATGTCATTAACTCCCCATGGGGTGTGTAGGGTGGTACCGATGTCATCGGTTAAGTGGTATTCCAGCCATAATTGGTTCAATCAAAATCCTTATCTGAAACTTAATCTATATGATCTACGAACCGATGTGAGTGAAGAATTAAATTCATGACGTCACCGGTCACGTGGTTTGGTGGCCATATTGGATTGAAAATATAAATGTAAAAAATCTTCTTCTGCAGAACCACTTAACAGATCGATGCAAAACATCATACTTCCTACATTCAGATCGACTAGCCATAGGGAAAATATAATTTGAATATTTTTTATATCCACCTTCATTGATGCAATTTAGCCTTAATATGCACAAAGTGGTCATTAAATATCCTAATAATCAATAAAGCTATGCATAATAGCAATGTGTGTGTCATAATAGGGTGCATGGATGATACGGGCATATGGGCCATAATAGCATTGGGACATCAAAGTGGCATGTTCAGGTAACGATGGTTTTTTTTGTTGTTTTTTTTTGTTCAAAATGAGCACACTAGGTGAGACTGTGCACTCCCTGGAGTGCCGTTCTAGTTTTGATGAATGTTTTCTTGTGTGTCCTGTGTAAGGTACTTCTTGAGTCCCGTGTACAGTGCAGTAACACCCCCAGTGAAGTCTCTGCATGCCACACTGCTCTCATCCCCACTCCACATCTAGCCTTTTCCCCTACCCCTCTCCTAGTGAAGTTAAGTTGATGACCTGTTATATTGAACCAGCAGAGTACCCGACCTACAGGCGATCTTGTTCCAAGCATGCAACACATTTTTCTTCTACATACCTTTATTTGGGCAGTGTATAGGCAAAAGACAACCTGCTGCTGCAAAAAAAATAACCTGGGTTATGTGCATGAAGCAAAAACATGCCTACTGCTTATAATTCAAAACACTTCACCACAATGGAAAACGTGGGGACAGGAACACTGTACTGTAAAGGGTGGGGACTTGAAATACTCGCTCCTATTTAGGGATGGCGCTACACGACACACATTTACATAGGGAAATTGCGTCTCCCTCCTCACGCTCCCCCCCTCAAGACCATGGACAAGATAAAAACACCCGATACACTAATTTGGGTCATGCTGATCCTATGTAGAAAATCTGGATGTAATCAGCCTAGAACTGTAGGAGTAGCAGTGCACGCACGCACGCACGCACACACATGCACACACGCACAGGCACACGTCCATGAATTCCAGTAAGGATTGATATGGTGTGGCTGTAGTGCTGGCTTGATGGGCCAAATGGCCTTCTTCTTCAAAATTGCTTGTGTATTTTTGAGTTGTGGAGTGGGTAGATGACCGTTTGTATAAAAATGTACATGCTGTGTGGCAATCATCTGTCTTTTCGATGCAAGTAACAAAATTCTACCTTCAAATATGAAACTTGTGCAATATAGCTGCAGTGTGTTTACTTGTGTTTTGAGCAGTCCCAAAGCAAGTTGTAATTGTGAATGCAATTATAGAAATAAGCCTGCATGTTTTTGCCTTCTCCAAGTCATTTGAATCAAAAGATTCTGGAGAAATTGTGGTCGTGACCTTTACCCATCTCTCCCTTCAGGTTCTTTCTGCCCTTGACATCTTACAACCTCCTCATCTCGATTACTTTGAGGAGATGTATCCTTGTGCCCTCCCGCTGGCACAGCGACTGTTGCCTCAGTGACAGTTGCTTAGCTACAGGTCACCTTTCCTTTTAGTGGACGCCATGTGGGAGGTTGCTGCCAGCTTATTGATGCATGAGCTTATTTATTGCATCCAGCTGGTTATCTCGATTTCACAAGTTCATGGATTGGTTTATATATTGCCATATTTACATGGACACCCGACTACTTCCTCCTGACTTCTTTCTTTCGCGGATGGGTTCTTGCTCGTATTTGTCAACCCACATACCCTGCCCCCCCTCCCCCCTCCCCACACACACTTCAATACCCTCACTGCCATGTTATGAATCATTCCATTTTCTTTTTTCAACCGGCAGTTAATGTGTATAAAGCCACATCTGGTAGCCTTAATCACCTCATTCTGTGTTAGAGGGAAATTGTTTCTTTGTCTACGAGAGAAGCAACACCTTCAGTAATTTCACGGCTTTTATATTGCGGTTGCTTCTCTCAGGGTTCACAAAGCCACTTCACAACAGAGTGGAAACGGTGTGCCCGATAACACTCAACTGAATGTTTTCCTTTGAAGGCCTAACTTGCATTGAAACATATTCTTTATGAGGTGATGATAGCGTAAATGGTTCATTCCTTTATAAGGTTTCTGATTATGTTGAAGGTTTAAGGTGAAGTTGGGCTTGTGTGAAAAGGCTTTTGGCGACCTTTGTTCATTTTTAAAAAAACTTTCTGTTTGCCCTCGGCTGTGGAATTTCTGACCCGGTGTCATGCTGTGACGCTCCATTACTGTCCATGGTTTTGCCTTGAGCTTTGAACTGTGCAGCTATGTGGTCACGGAGCTCATGCAAAGTGACTTGCACAAGATCATTGTCTCACCACAGCCACTCAGTTCTGACCATGTCAAGGTCTTCCTCTACCAGATTCTCAGGGGTGAGTATGGGATTTTTTGTGCACTTTTCAAGTTGTCGACCATTGTTTTTTTTGTTTTCGTCATTCATGGTTTGTGAATTGTTCTGTATGATAGTTGTCATTTATTTTGTATTAGCAAAAGTACCAGGCATTGCCACAGGCAGCGCAGTCATTTTGTGTTGTGAATATGATAGGGGAAGGGAGGGGAGGGAAGGCAGAGGGGGAGGGAAGGAGGGGGTAGGTACGGTGTGAGGGGGAGGGGAAGGGACAGAGGGGAGAGAGGGGAAGAGGGGAAAGATGGGGAGGGGTGGGAGGAGGAGAGGAGGAGGGGGGGGGGGAGTGGGACAGGGTAGGCGGAGAGGGGGAGGAGTGAGACAGAGAGGGGCGGAGGAAAGACAGAGAGGGGAAGGGGGAAGGAAAAAAAGAGAGTAAGAAGGGGGAAGATTAGCAAAGAGAATATGTTATGCTTAATGATCACAGACACAGACAGATGTGCACACACACACACACACACACACACACACACACACACACACACACACACACACACACACACACACACACACACTAAAGAATCTCCCATCTCTGGCTTATTTCGATTTAGACTTAAAGGAGTCATATTAATAAAATACATTTTTACGTTATGTTCACTCATTCAAAACAACTCATGGCCCTCTTTATACTGTTAATGCACATGGAACATCACACCACTCACTCACACATGGAACACCTCATATACCACTATTTTAGTAAGAAATAGAACAGATTACCAGGTTTGGACCATGTCCGGACAGCTATTTTCATTTGTAAAAAGAGAAGCTGCATAAAAACATTTTATCCACTCAATTAAAAAAGATTGGACCGGTCAGGATCTGGGGCCGGGAGCAAATCCTGCCATAATCCGCCTTTGCCACACATACACGCACACACGTGCACACACGCACACACCCAATTTCCAATATGAGCGCTTGTGAATGGATCGAGGCACCACAGCCTGTTTGAAGTAGTTCGGCTCGGCTCGTTACAGAGGAACGGCTTGTTTTAGGCTTTTAGCTGAGGATAATGACTGTAATTGAGTTGCTGTGTTGTCATGATTTACACCAATCATAACACAAACAATTATTATTTTGCACAATTTTATTTGTCGTGTTTGTGATATTACATTTTAATAAGCAATTTAGTTTGAAGATTTAGGATGAAACTTTTTTTATTTTCAAAAAACAACCTCTCAGCACATACAGTACATACGGGAGGAGTAGGTGCAGACTTGAAGCTTGGGACGATTACACCTCACCACCACAAAATTCAAAACACCTCACCACCACGTAATTCAAAACACCTCACCACCACGTAATTCAAAACACCTCACCACCACGTAATTCAAAACCTCACCACAACTTAATTCAAAACACCTCACCACCACTTAATTCAAAATACCTCACCACCACGTAATTCAAAACACCTCACCATCATGTAATTAAAAACACCTCACCACCACGTGATTCAAAATGACTCAAAACCACGTTATTAAAAAACACTTCACAACCACGGAAACAAAAGTTTGAGGGAGTCGTTCAGTGACAACACAGACACTGCCCAGAAATGTAGATATATAGAGAGATGACTACATGATTTGCCATGGTTTAAACCAATCATAATAGAAACAATTATTTTGCACAAATGTATTTGTAATGTACGTGATATTACATTTTGTAAATAAATTAAGTTGTAGATTTAAGTTGAGAGAAAAAAAAAAAAAGCATTTTTTTTTTCAAAAACAAAATACCCTTAGGACATACACACAGGAGAGATAGGTGCATACCAGAGGTTTGGTACAATGTCACAAAAGTTTGAGGGAGTCATTCAGTGACAACACAGGACAGACCCTGCACAGATATATATATATATATTTTTGCGGATTCGGGGGTCGGCGCTCCCCTTAACAAGGGGGGGTTAATCCCCCTGTCTTTTAAGCTGGCCGCCGCCCAATCCTGGAAATTATGACGTCACTTCCGGTCGGTGGTAAGTAGGGTTGTAAGCCCAATTAGTCTTATTACCTAAGTACTACCACCGGCCGTAAGCGAGGAGATAACTCCCACCCGAGCCGCAGCGGTAATGGATACGCCGAGCAAAGCGAGCCGCGACTCGGGCCGTTAACAAATGACTAAACCCGATCCTGAGCGGTTTCCAAATCGTGCCACAGGTACTCAATTGAAAGAAAGGACGCAAACGATCGAATAAGAGAAAACCCAGAAAATAAGAAGAACAAAGAGTGGGTTTATTAATTACTAGGGCATGCCCGTACTATATCTATATCTAAAATTATATCCCCCCCCCTCTATTTACATGAAATGGTTTGGTCCAAAGCGAACGGCTTGCGAGTACGGTGACAATCCCCCCCCTCTATTTACATGAAATGGTTTGGTCCAAAGCGAACGGCTTGCGGAGTTTGGTAAAGAAATCGCCATAGCATGCACAAACGCGCAGGAAAGCGAAAGAATCGCAAATTAGTTTTAATTAGTTTTAAAACATCGTTTAACGCCAACATAGCGGCAACATAGTTTGCCAACGTGAAATAAATGAATACGCTCTCAAATGTGCCGTCCGAGGCAGAGTCTGTTCGGCACGTTCGGCACACGTGATAGCTCGCTGCTCTCTGATTGGTTGAATCGTTTTTTGGACATAGCTCGGTAACTACTTGTCCGATTAATATGAAACCTTGAAAAGGCACATCCTCGGGTCCCCAGCAATATACCTGGCAAGTTTAAAGTATATCGGACCCGTGGTTGTCGAGAAACAGCGGTCACAGACATACATACATACATACATACATACATACATACATACATACATACATACATACATACACAGAGATTACTGGAATTATAGATAGATATACAAAAACCCAAAGAAGAGGAAACAAAAGTAATATACAGAAGAAGAAGAGCAAAAGGACACAGGGCAAGCTTATCTATACAGTCTTACTTACAACCCTGGACAAACAGACAGACTCACACGGGATGGTAGTGGTAGGAGGAGAAGGTCCAAGCAGATGGTTCCAGGCTCCGGGTCAGTGGCGAAGAATGGCAGGCAGCTTTGCGTGTCTTTGGCGCGTGGCCGGACCTTATAGATATATCGGGGGACTGGGATGCCGCGTACGTATATTGTGCCAAACGCTCTCTCTCTCCCGATCACTCAATGTCCGTATCAAATGGAGCGCTCCCGGATCAGTCCGTTAACAAAGGCTCGTGGCGCAGTTCGTTACGAAAGGAGGTCGTACAATGCAATCGAGCTCTCCCCGCGCAGTCCTCTCAATAGCAATGGTCCCCTGCACAGTTCTTTAACAATGGAGCTCCCTCGCGCAGTCCTCAAAGCAGTCCTCGTGCTTGCGCTTATATAACGCGCTTTGAAATCAATGCGCGCTTCATAGAGACACGCCCACCAGTGAGCTCACCTCAGCCCTGGTTGGACAGTGAGGGCTCACCGGCTCTGCCCCTGACGGCTCGTTGACAGGGCCACGCCTCGTTCTTGGTGCTCCGCCCCCTTCTTCTCCAAGCTTGACCGCGTGCGTAATGGCGTTTGGAGCGAACGCTGAGGCGGCTGCGGCTGGCAGAGGCGCGTAATACAATTTGGAGAGAGAGACTGGCAAAATGGACGGAATGGGGCCTATCTTATTTAATTAATGCAACGCAGATGCAACTATTGGGAGCACAGCCTTATCTGAAACACATATTAAGGAAATAACTGACAGTCCTATGGTGTCCTACGTGTTGCATATGGCCTAACTATGGGTGCGACCTTTGACCTTTTAAATGATGGAATATTTACAAGAAGTGATTATTTATTTACAAAGTGAGGGGCTCTCAAAACCACAACACTGCACCCTCCTTTCCTCCAGGCCCGGCCCGGGCTGAAACAACTTTAATTTAATGTGACACTGAGGTGTGGTATCCCTCTACTTTTAACCTCACCCTGAGTGCGACAGTTTTAACACGAAGTATGTCCCGCCTGCTGCGTTGCATTCTACCTATCAGACTCATGCCCACAGACTAACCGAATTGCGGAATTATTCTGAAACTACACATAAAGCCAGTGGGGAGCATTATTTACAAAAAACACTACTATTTTGATTATTTACAACTACACCCAGGACCTGTCTTTTGTGGGAAACAAAAGCAGAACTTTTGAGAAGAGGAAAAATACCACACCGCACTGCACTGATACACCATACCACATGCACCAATATGCACCAATAATAAAAATACCCAGCAAAGCACCATCAAGAAAAGCACAAAACACATTTCAAAGAAAAACTAATAAATGGTGTTTTGTGATGTCCTCTCCGCTGGGCCGCTAGTTCTGGTCGTCTTGCTCTTCTCACTTGCTGCCTATTTAATAAAACGGATTGCACCGATCGTGTCCGCTCTTTATTTATGGCCAGCAGGCCCAACTCCGGTGGTCCACCTGCATGGCATAGGTGCCACTTAAAACCGTGGTCCTCAACCAAGATGCTGCTGGCAGCAATGACCGGTCCCCAGCAGAGGTGCCAGGCCGCAGAATATGGGGTCCATAAGGCGGTGCTAGGCCACAGAACGTGTGGTCCATAAGTGGTGTACCAGTGCAGGCCGGAGGCAGCGGAGGTGCGGGCACACAACTGCAGTCACCTGCGCACTCCCACCGGGCCCAAAATAAACAAGTCCATGAGTGGGGGAAGGAGGGCGAGCAAAGCAGCGGGCAAGGCCGCAAGAGTACACGTTAAAAAACAAGGCAATGCAAGGTGAATGGCGCTGTTGAGCGAGCGGAGAAAGCCCGTCCCTAGCGTCCGCCCCCCCCTGTCACCTAACCTACCCTTGCCCCTACCCCGTATTTACACAGTCTACACATTTACAAATTCCGTCTCTACCCGTCTTGTCCTTCCCATTCCCTCTAATCCAAATTCGTCATCCATCCCCCCTAAGGAGGAAGAGATGGAATAACAAACAATGTCACCCCCACGTCGAGATGCGTCTTTCATTCCTAAATGTCTGCCAAAATATGGTGTGGAGTTTATCACCTCGGTGAATGGATGCGGATGGTGCGAAGAGACTTTCATCCTAGCTATCTCCTAAATGACATTAACTCTGTTTACTCTACCCGGGGTCTTTCCCTGCCAAACCATTGGGCACTTTACTCTATGTGGTTCTAAAAACCAATTCCCATTGAACATACTGTGGCGCTCACCAAATTTGGGGTTTCACTCCCCCGATTCTTTCCCCCTGTGCCCTCGCACAATTTCGGGGCTGGGTCGTGTGGCTCACCAGCAGGTCCACTCACCTGCACACCTCCGCCACCATACGTCACCACCCGAGCTTACCTGCTCCTCACCCTTACCTACCTGGGGAAGGCCCTCCCTGGCGCTTACCCCCTCGGTGCCCTCTCTGGCACTGGGCTACCCGGGTCCGTCCTCCGGATCCTCAGGCCCCATTGCACACTAACTGGCTCCCAGAGCCTACCTGCAGCCTCACCTGGCCGAAAGACTAACAGTGGCGGAGTGCCCAACCAACCATTCTCACTAACAGGCCACATGCCCAGCCATTTCACTCCACTAATGCACCCATCAAGCAGTACTCTGCTATTTTCGCACCACAGATGTCAATATCCAACCACAATTTACCTACTCCCTCTACCTACTTTTAAACTACCCTGCCCGGGTATTCGTGAAGGGGTCCATCCTTCCCCCATCCACTCCGCACCATACACTCCACTCCACATATTCCACAATACTCACTCCACACCATTCATTCCACACACCTCTTTTCTTGCACACCTTTTGTGCTCACACACCTCAACCCCAAAAATTCTCATGCACACAGCATCATCTGGCTAACTATTGCCCTTCTAAGATTAGTGCTTCCCAGTCATCCCTTAAACTATGTACATCCCACGTCGTTATCAACCAACTACCTTACTCTACATCCCCACTACAGGTACAAAAGTCACTACTTAATTCTCGGTCACCTATGGTCATCTTTCTAGATTCCTATAATTATCCTAACACTCCCGGGCTAGTTTTCACCACCACCCCATAAACCTAAAGCTCCTCTGCCCAAAAAATGATGCGAGGTGAATGGTAAAACTACCATTCGCCAGCACTATCGCCATTACTACTACTACCATCAATCGTCCACTATGCCTGAGCCTCTCGGTGCGGTAAATACATTTTTACAGCTCGGTTTCGAAAAACCGAGCAATGCATACTGTGGTCTGTCTACTGTAGGTTGGGTCCGTCCGGCATTCAGATTCAGGGGAGGAGGTTTTGTCGGTCCAAGGCTCCAAGCACCATCCCTACGCAGGGCCTTGCGCTCCCAAGAGCGATGGCCCAGCCTTGCCCGGCCGGAGCGCCGCCACCACAATGGGGCGCTGCTCCGACCCCTCCTACCTCCCCTCGAACCGGGCCGGTCGCCTTGCCTGGCAAAGCGCGGAATCGACCGTGCAGAGCGGAGCCCGGCGCGGATCGCGCACAGCGCTTCTTGAGAAACCGCCGTGGCTACGACCTCCGCCGGTCCCCGCAGCACACAAAGCCCGTCACGGACCGAGAGCTCGCGTCGGCTATCCGTCGGCCTGAACGCTAACCCGGTTAACGTCGATGCCCGCCTCGCATACTCGCACCATTCGTTCCTTTCTTCACTCACACATCGAGGCGTCTCCCTGCACTCCATTATTGCACTTTCTCTTGGCTTCTCTTTCGCTCCACACTCAGGTGCACATCACTCGCTGCTCGCCCACTCCTTTGTTACACACCTCTCCTCCGTTACGTACTCCGTAACGCTCCCGGGTGTGCACTTCTGCATCCACCCACTCAGCGCACACCTACCCACGGGTGTGCAATCCCCAATCACACACCCAATCACGCGCTCCACAACCAACCCAGGTGTGCATTCTCGCACACTCGCCACAACCAACTCACTCTCTGTATCACAATCACTCCCACTATCACACTCTGCCGTGCACTCACCCTCGCTTTCACACTTGCGCTCCGGCGCCGCTCGCACACACGCGCCATTTCCACTCACACAGCGCACCACGGACCTCCCACAAACGCCCGGGGTACGCTGGGATCCCAAGCGCGCGAAAATTATTTTTGCGCTGAACACCTTCCCACAAAATCTCTTAGCACCATATATCACCCGGCTTACCTTGGCGCTTCCTCTTCTTCGCTCCAACACCTGCAAACTTTCATTGGGGTTAAGCACGGCATCACAATGCGAATACAGACTTTGCGTGTATTCCATTTCTTCCTCCCGCGAGTGCTTTTCTAAGTCCGTCTCTTCCGCCCCAATTTCCACTATTGGTTCGATTTCTTTATTTTCGACGACCGCTGGCGCTAATAAAATCAAATTCTCTACTTTGGTGGTCGCCGGCTTCCCCATACCCCGGGTCGCGATCTCTATACCCGTCCTCGTGACTGTGCTTTGTTCCAACTCACTCAACCTGCGCTCCTCTAGCCGCGTTACCTTGTCGCGTACCCGTGTGCTCTTCCCGCGCAACATTGTCCCTCGCCAACCCCTCATTAATTTCTCGGGCTTGGCCAACCACGTCCTTCAATTTGCCCCCTAATCTGCTTCCGAATCCCCCCAATTTGCTGTCTAACCCCTCAATTTGACCTCCCAATTCATTCCTCAACCCCCCTATTTTGTCTTCTAACCCCCCAATTTGGCTTCCCAATTGCTCCCCCATTTTGTTTTCTAACCCTTTTATTTCTCTAGTGGACTTATCACTTTGGGTGTCCAATTTGTTTTCCAATCGCTCACCCATTTCATCCATTTTATGCTCCGCCTTGATCATTTAGGCTCTCATTTGCATCATAAATAAATTGGAAGTCCCCTAGCCCCGTGGGCTCAGCACTCGCCGCCATGTGCGAGGCGCCGCCATTTTGTGCGCCTGCAACCCCCTCTACCGCACCTTCTTCATTCTCCTCCTCCATCTCTCCCAATTGTTCTTCCCTGGGGTCCTGGGTTAGTTCTAACCCCTCCTCCACCTCCTCATTTACCCCCACTGGCATCCGATCACCTTGATCATCCATGGCACGATTATAATTTGGATATTAATAAAAAATTTGGCCGCTCGTAATTTTGACCAAATTTTTCCAGCTAATATAAAAATTTGGTTCGGGTCCAATCCCATTCCTGACACCAATTGTTGCGGATTCGGGGGTCGGAGCTCCCCTTCCTAAGGGGGGGGGGGGGTTAATCCCCTTGTCTTTTAAGCTGGCCGCCCCCCAATCCTGGAAATTATGATGTCACTTCCGGTCGGTGGTAAGTAGGGTTGTAAGCCCTATTAGTCTTATTACCTAAGTACTACCACCGGCCGTAAGCGAGGAGATAACTCCCCTCCGAGCCGCAGCGGTAATGGATACGCCGAGCGAAGCGAGCCGCGACTCAGGCCGTTAACAAATGACTAAGCCCGATCCTGAGCGGTTTCCAAATCGTGCCACAGGTACTCAATTGAAAGAAAGGACGCAAACGATCGAATCAGAGAAAACCCAGAAAATAAGAAGAACAAAGAGTGGGTTTATTAATTATATACAAAAACCCAAAGAAGAGGAAACGAAAGTAATATACAGAAGAAGAAGAGCAAAAGGACACAGGGCAAGCTTATCTATACAGTCTTACTTACAACCCCGGACAAACAGACAGACTCACACGGGATGGTAGTGGTAGGAGGAGAAGGTCCAAGCAGATGGTTCCAGGCTCCGGGTCAGTGGCGAAGAATGGCAGGCAGCTTTGCGTGTCGTTGGTGCGCGGCCGGACCTTATAGATATATCGGGGGACTGGGATGCCGCGTACGTATATTGTGCCAAACGCTCTCTCTCTCCCGATCACTCAATGTCCGTATCAAATGGAGCGCTCCCGGATCAGTCCGTTAACAAAGGCTCGTGGCGCAGTTCGTTACGAAAGGAGGTCATACAATGCAATCGAGCTCTCCCCGCACAGTCCTCTCAATAGCAACGGTCCCCTGCGCAGTTCTTTAACAATGGAGCTCCCTCGCGCAGTCCTCAAAGCAGTCCTCGCGCTTGCGCTTATATAACGCGCTTTGAAATCAATGCGCGCTTCATAGAGACACGCCCACCAGTGAGCTCACCTCAGCCCTGGTTGGATAGCGAGGGCTCACCGGCTCCACCCCTGACGGCTCGTTGACGGGGCCACGCCTCGTTCATGGCGCTCCGCCCCCTTCTTCTCCAAGCTTGACCGCGTGCGTAATGGCGTTTGGAGCGAACGCTGAGGCGGCTGCGGCTGGCAGAGGCGCGTAATACAATTTGGAGAGAGAGACTGGCAAAATGGACGGAATGGGGCCTATCTTATTTAATGAATGCAACGCAGATGCAACTATTGGGAACACAGCCTTATCTGAAACACATATTAAGGAAATAACTGACAGTCCTATGGTGTTCTGCGTGTTGCATATGGCCTAACTATGGGTGCGACCTTTAACCTTTTAAATGATGGAATATTTACAAGAAGTGATTATTTATTTACAAAGTGAGGGGCTCTCAAAACCACAACAATATATATATATATATATATATGTATGTATATATATATGTATATATATATATGTATATGTATATATATTGTTACGATTTTCCGCCGCCCTTCCTACCCTTACCAAGGGGAGATTAAGCCCCTTCTTTCTGGGCCGGCGTAACCGAGACTTGAAACGCCCCTCCCGGGCAAACGCAAGGTAGGGTTTCGGGACAAGTCTCGCACGTACCTAAATACCTGCGCCACCGCGGAAGCGGGGAATCAAGCCTCGCACGAGCCACGTGTAATTTGGATACACCGAGCGGATTGCGTACCACGTGGTCCGTGCAGTTACCGTTAGTATTGGAACCCGATTCGAGCGGTTCTATTCGTACCACGCTTAGTCAATGATGGAAAACACGAGACGGTCGAATAAAGGAAGAACATGATTTAATTATTATTTACACAAGTATGTACAATGATTCGGTAGAAAGCAGAGAGACACAGAGCAGCCTTAAGCAGTCTTATATTAAACCCAGACACGGGCCCGATCACACTCACAAAGGGGAAATGCAGGTAGAATGGTGTTCCTCGCTGAACGGTCGTCCAGGAACGGCCCCGCCCGGCGTGGCTCTCCCCGGTCCAGCACGTCCCGTGATGAAGGCAGGGAGGGGGAGGGGGGGGAGGGGAGGGGGAGAAGGGGAGAAGGGGAGGGGGTAGGGGGAAGGGAGGGGGGAGGCGGAGGGGAGGGGGGGAGGGGTAAGGGGGGAAGGGGGAGGGGGAAGGGATCCAGGGGAGGGGAGAGGGAAAAGGGAGGGGGAGGGGGAAAAAGGGAGGGGGAGGGGAGAAAGGGTAGGGTGGAGGGGGAGGGGAGGGGGGGAGGGAAGGGGAGGGCCAGTCAACAATGACGTTGCAGTTCTCATGGTCGGAGAGCAGCACAACAATCGCGACATTGTCCTGCATCTTCGCAAAAGCACGAAGCGGATTTTGGAGACTCACCGATCCTGTGATGCCCTCCAGTACCGGCATTGCCGGGTGGGGGAAGGGAGACACGTACATTCCCAACCCGTACATTCGCCCTCTCGACTCAAGCTCACTCGGACAAAAGCCTCGCACAAATTACACCGTGAAGGCCCAATGGCCATGTCTATGCCACAAATCAAGTACGTGAGCGAATCGGGCGCACTGAATTGAAAATATATAGAACGCTCATACTCCGTGAAAAGTGAAGCCGCCGTGTCGCCATCTTGGTTAGCACGACTCGACCAACTCGCTTCGCGGATCTCGTTTGTTTTGAACGTGTGAATTACGTGCGAACGCGTAACTGTGAGTTTATGGCGGCAAGGAGCATCACGTGATCGCTCTGAGCGAATCAGCGCGCTGCTCTGCCACCTGATCAGATTCCGTGTATAATATTCCTCGCTGAAATGCGCTGAAGTAAATATGAATAAAAAATATGGATCTCGTAAAGATGAAAGAAAAAAAAACCTATGTGGTGTGAATGGCAGTGTTCCTCGCTGAAATGTGAAAAAACGCAATCGCTTTTCGCTCTGAAATACGTGCGAACGCGTAACTGAGTTAATGGCGGCAAGGAACATCACGTGATCGCTCTGAGCGAATCAGCGCGCTGCTCTGCCACCGGTCAGATTCCGTGCATAATATTCCTCGCTGAAATGCGCTGAGGTAAAAATATGGTAAAAAAAATATTATGAATTTTTTTTTTTTAGGTCGGCCATGTTCTTCCCAGGCTCAATGGCCATGTCTATGCCAAATATCAAGCACGTGAGCCTCTCCGTTTAGGAGTCTATCGGTAACATTACACACACACAAACTGTGCTTTATATATATATATATATATAATATATATATATATATATACATACACACACTCACACACCACAGGACCAAAAGTATGTGGACACCAGGACATCGAACATCTCATTCCAAAATCATGGGCATTAATATGGAGTTGGTCCCCCCTTTGCTGCTTATAACAGCCTCCACCCTTCTGGGAAGGCTCTCCACTAGATGTTGGAACATTGCTGTGGGGATTTGCTTCCATTCAGCCACAAGAGCATCAGTGAGGTCAGGCACTGATGTTGGGCGATTAGGCCTGGCTCGCAGTCGGCGTTTCAATTCATCCCAACGGTGTACGATGGGGTTGAGGTCAGGGCTCTGTGCAGGCCAGTGAAGTTCTTCCACACCGATCTCGACAAACCATTTCTGTATGGACTTCGCTTTGTGCATGGGGGGCATTGTCATGCTGAAACAGGAAAGGGCCTTCCCCAACCTGTTGCCACAAAGTTGGAAGCACGCAATCGTCTAGAACATGGGTTCCCAATCAGTGGGCCATGGCCCACTGGTGGGCCACATCACGTTTTCCAGGTGGGCCACAGAGACTGCCCAATATTTGCCCAAATAATATAATCTTTTCACGCAGAAGGCCTAAAACAAGAGGACAATTCTGTGTGTGTTGGTGGTGGCCAGTGGTGGCCACCCAATATTCCCTGCATATTTTTTTAGTCTTGTTATTTTATATTTTTCCTTTTTTTTTTTTCTTTTCCAGAAACCCTTCTGAAATGACAAAACGAGGATATGAGCAATACATAAAGTTTGGATTCACATCCTTACATGATCGTGGAGAATTAAAGGGACAATGCGTCCTGTGCCAGAAAGTTCTCGGAAATCAATCTTTGCAGCCATCGACATTGAAGCTCCATTTGGAGAAGATTCATCCACATCTTCAACATAAGGATGTGGACTTCTTCAAGCCAATGGAAGAGAACGTGAAGCGCCAGCGCTTGGATCAAAGTGGAACATTATTTCAGAAAAACAAGCGTCTTACGGAGGCTTCTTATGCTGTCAGCCTCCTCATTGCGCAACTGTGCACATAAATGGATTCAGAGCATAAGAACCTGCTTTACTAAATCAAGATGCGTTGGCTATCAAAAGGAAATGTTGTGGTACGAGTGTTTGAACTCCGAGAAGAGATGCAGAGTTTCCTACAGATGCAAGAAAAGCACAACTTGAAACTTCCTTCCATGAAAAGCTGTGGGTCTTTCGCCTCGCATACCTTGTGGATATTTTTGATCAACTGAACAGACTGAATCAAAAGCTGCAAGGAAAGTTGTTCCCTATCATTCAGTTCATTGACACTCTCAGTGCATTTATACAGAAGCTTGAAAACTGGAAACGAAAGGCTGAGGAAGGGAACTTTACCATGTTTGAATCTTTCAGAAGTCACTATTAATGAGCCGTTGGATCCTGGCATTGCAAAGGATGTTGTGACACACCTCAGCTGTCTCCGAGAAGAATTTCTGCGGTACTTTCCAGAAATTGGGAGAGAATGACTGGCGCTCATGAGGAATCCTTTTCTTGTTAAAGTCAGTGACATCCAGGATGACCTGCAAGATGAACTGATTGAATTTCAAAATGATTCTGGATGCAGATATGTCTTTGAAGCTTCCTCTATCTCTGAGGTTTGGCCAAAAATGATGGGAATCTACCTCAACATTGCAAAGGATTGCCTTCAGAAACTCCTGCCCTTTGCAACAACTTATCTTTATGAATCAGGCTTCTCAACGTTGGTGCAGCTAAAGACAAAGGCCCGGAACCTCCTTGAATGTGAGGCAGATCTTAGATGTGTGCTCTCTACAACAGAACCTAGGATTTGGAAACTGGTGCAGAAAATTCAGGAGAACATCTCTCATTAAAGTAGCTTTAGGTTAAACTGGTTTGAGTTTTTTTTCAATTGGCAGATACTGCAATGTTTTGTGTTACAGCCCACAAGCAAAGCACCCTGGAGATGAGTTTTCAAATATTTTTTATTTTCCTGGTTATTATTGCAATGTGTTAATAGAGTTTTCATTTCTTAATTTAAAATAAATATTTGTTTTTTATGGAAAAGCCTTGAAGTCTGAAGTGTTAATTTGCCTTTTCAATTGATTTTCTTGATGTTCTGTTCTAAAAATTTCTCGCAAGACCCTTTGTCACAAATAAATTTGCTTTACTTCACTCGCATTAATTCATTTCACAAAGAAATTGTTCAAATGAGAAATATTGTTCCATGAAATACTCAAAGTCTAAATTGAATGAAGTTCTGGTTCTTATTGACATTTCTTTGGTTTCAAAAAATTGCTATGATCCCCACTGGGCAATGACATGTCAGGTCAAAAGCCAGTTGGGCCACATAGCGAAAAAACTTGGGAAACACTGGTCTAGAATGTCATTGTATGCTGTAGCGTTAAGATTTCCCTTCACTGGAACTATGGGGTCCAGCCCAAACCATGAAAAACGGCCCCAGACCATTATTCCTCCTCCACCAAACTTTACAGTTGGCACTGTGCATTCAGGCAGGTAGCATTCTCCTGGCATCCGCCAAACCCAGATTCGTCCATCGGACTGCCAGATGGTGAAGCGTGATTTATCACTCCAGAGAACGCGTTTCCACTGTTCCAGAGTGCAATGGCGGCGAGCTTTACACCACTCCAGCTAACTCTTGGCATTCCGCATGGTGATCTTAGGCTTGTGTGCGGCAGCTCGGCCATGGAAACCCATTTCATGAAGCTCCCGGCGAACAGTTGTTGTGCTGACGTTGCTTCCAGAGGCATTTTCTAACTCTGTAGTGAGTGTTGCAACCGAGGACAGATGATTTTTTTTACGCGCTTCAGCACCCGGCGGTCCTGTTCTGTGAGCTTTTGTGGCCTACCACTTCACGGCTGAGCTGTTGTTGCTCCTCGACGTTTTCATTTCACAATAACAGCACTTAAAGTTGACCGGAGCAGCTCTAGCAGGGCAGAAATTTGACGAACTGACTTGTTGGAAAGGTGGCATCCTATGACGGTGCCACGTTGAAAGTCACTGAGCTCTTAAGTACGGCCCATTCTACTGCATTGTCTATGGAGGTTGCATGGCTGTGTGCTTGATTTTATATATACACCTCTCAACAATGGGTGTGGCTAAAACAGCCGAATCCACTAATTAGAAGGGGTGTCCGCATACCTTTGGTCATGCAGTGTGTGTGTATATATATATATTTATTGTATTAATCGTTGCATTTTTATTATAGTATTGCCTGCTAAATTATGTGATGAATTAATTGGAATTACAGTATAAATAGTTACCTGGCTCACTTTTTCTAAACTACAAATTCCTTCCACACATGGTGCGGGTACCTCTGCAAGGAATTTAATATAGTAGGATGACATGCCCCTTCCTCCCCTTTTTTTGTTTTTTTTTGCCTTTTCCTCTGTACCTTCCTCTTCCCTGAAAAACACTTCCCCATTAGACATCTGCTGTGTGTTCACACTGGTGGTTTGATTTAATTTGTTCTGAGCTGCTATTTAATACATTGCACTGCTGCACACAGGCCTCAAGTACCTACACTCTGCTGGCATCCTTCATCGCGACATCAAGCCAGGGAATCTCCTTGTTAACAGCAACTGTGTACTCAAGGTATCTGACTTTGCCTCCTTCGCTTTTATCCACTTGTTTCTTTCTCTGCACTTCTAAGGGGATTTATGAGCTGTTTTGGACTATGGCACATCCGTTTTTGACTTTGGCGCGTTCGTTTTTTACTTTGGCGCGTCCGTTTTGTAGTTTGCCACATTCTTTTTATACTTCAGGCACATCCGTGTTGTCCACATTTGTACTTTGGCACATATTTCCATTGCTTTTTTGCCTTGAGTCCAATGACCACCATCCCACCTAGCTCGTGATTTGGAGGAATTCATGGCCTGTTTATCGACGCCATGCAGTGTGAATGGATCGTCAGATTTACATGCAGTATCTTCAGTTGATGCAATGAGTGATAAATATTGAATACTAGTGAGGGTACCTGGCATTGCCGAGTAACACTATGTCACTTCGTAATGGGAATATGAAGAGAGGGGGGAGAGAGAGAGAGAGAGGGAGAGAGGGAGGAGGAGGGAAGATTGAAAATGATTTGGGTGTGAAGATTGAAAATAAAATGGAAGAAATAAATAATGAATTGGGAGTATGGATTGGTGGCATGGAAAGGAAAATGGAGGTTCAATTGGAAGGCAGGCTTGGAAAACTAGAGGATAAAATGGGGGTACAGACTGAGAGATGTTTGAAAAAGAATAATGAACTGGAGGAGCATCGTGCCAGGAGGAATGTTGCTTTACTTCAGTGAAAAGAGATTTTAGAGGTGGATAGGCTAGGCTACGTGGTGTGTGAAGCAACATCCGTGGTTTGGGGCATGGCCCATGGGCGCGCGGTTAAACCCAGTGCTGGGGAGCGAGGCTACGTCTGGCGCCATGGGTGAGCTGGAGTCGGTGGTGGGCGTGTCGGTTCCCAGGGTGTTTGGGACAGACCCTGTCGGGGTCGACTCGGCGCCCAGGGTTGTTGACTTGCCACAGAGGGGGTGTGTGCTAGTGACTACAGGGCAGTGGGTAAGAAAGACGTTTAATGGTAGAAAATGTAGTATTAGAAAGACAGCACAATGTGGGTTGGTGTCAGTTGGAGCCCCAATTGGAATTTATTTTTACACGTGCTTGTTCGTCTCCTGTTGTAGCTGTGAGTCATGAGCAGCTGGTGTTTTATGACAATATAGAAGAATTGGAAGAGCGGGAAGCCCAATGCTAAGAGCGGCTGCAAGGAGGGGCAGAAAAACCCGATACTAATGGGGTTAAGTGCAGATGCATTTGGAAACGCGAGGCCGGGAGTATTAAATTCAAATTTAGATGGTAAATTGTTATGGAGCAGCCTTGGTGAGAGTTGGCCCGAATCCCGCAGCCCAGAAACCAAGTGGGATTAAGGGGGTGGCCTCATGGGAAATTGCACTCCTGGGAAATTGGGTTGTGCCAGGTGGCTGGGGAACTGCACTGGCAGGATTTGGATGTGGGGTCCAACTATGGATGTTGTGGCACGGCCTGGGCCCCACAGGGAGTCTGGTGGAGTGTGGCATCCCTTGTCCATCGGAGAGCAGTCCGAGCGAGTGCCTCGGGCTGGTGGGGTCACCGGACCCTGGAGAGGGTTGGCACATATGTGGATCCGGGGTGTTTCCTTCTGGGCACCGGTCATGGTGTACTGGAAGGACCACTAGAGGGAGGTGTTGCGGGTCGTGCTTTTTTAGTCGCACCACTGAGGGCAAGGAAGGGCTTGATGAGGTGACCGCCCAGGCAAGCGGAATGGCAGCCTCTCCCTGAGGGAGTGACATTTTGGGTTTTGTGGGTGGGGAAGGTGTGTGTGTCCGCAGGAATGGATCAGGCTTGGAGGAGTGGTGACTGCAGCCCCTCCTGAGGTAACTCGTCCCTGGTAGCCGTTTGTGTCTGAGGTTTGGGGGCCGTCGGAGGAGGGTCTGGTTTTGGTGACCAATGGGTAGAGGGACCCTTGGCGTCATGGGTAGAGGCCAAAATCCCTGAGGACAGGAGAGTCTGTGTGTGGGGACCCTCTCTGGCGGGATGTACAGCGAAGGAGCTGTTTGGCTGCTCGGGGCTGAGAAGCTAAAGGAGGAGAGCTGTGAAGTCAGCTGACTTGTTTTTGGACTGCGGGCACCACAGCATGAAGTGCCCCACCATCTTGTTTGTGCAGGACCTCCCTTCTGTCTAGTTGAGGGCCACACCTGCAGTGTGTAAGGAATGAAACTATGGCCTTGTGGGAAATGTAATGTCTGTTGTTGTTGCTGTGTATGAATGTGGGAATGTTCCACTCGATCCCGTGCGACTTTAATTGTGCTGTGGAGGGCAGGTAACCCGTGAAATTGGACAGGTAGATTTTAAATTTGGTATTAGGGCTCAACTGACAGCTAGAGCAGGTGACATCCACTGGGGGATGTGGTCAAGTAGATGGGATTGTAAATTGGTGAAGATAAATTGTCTGATAAGGTAGGAATGCTTGTTTGCTTTGGAGCAATTCTCTCCCTGCCCCAAGACATCAGAGCTAGGAGACAAGAGAGGGAAGAATTTTCTACATAGAATTGTACATTTTGAATGGTTGTGTGAAACCCAGGGGTAGTACGGTAAGGAAGATAGGTAAGTTGGTTCTTGCTCGCTTCCCACATCCCCTCATGATTTATTTTGTTGAGGTTAATTCGGTGCGAGTCTGTAAGCGTTAAGGCTGGAGCTGTTGCCCCTGCAGTGAAACTTGCAGGAGCTGCGGTTCCAGGGGAAGGGGGGTGGGGGGAGAGGGAGCTGTGTTGTGTTTAGGTGGGGGGTGGCTAGAGATTACCTTAGAATAGATATAACTACATAGAGTAGCATGGTCCATGTGCGAGTATGTAGCCAATCTCGATGTAGTAAGCAGGGGCACGTCAGCTTGAGGATTGTTTGTTTGAATGTGCACCAAACGGAGAGTGGGGCGTTGTATTAAAATAGCTAGGAAATAAGTTTATTAAATGTGTACAAAGCTCCCTGTAAACATCCAATGGGTGCACTGGGTGGAAAAAGCAGAGAAGAGCAGTGCAGAGAGGATATCAGTGCAGTGCAGAGGAGAGCAGAGGAGATAGCATGGGGCTCTGCCACACAAGGGAGAGAACGGGCGGAGCTATGGTCGTCTCATGAAGGGAGGGGTGGAGCCCAATGCCTCGAGGGGCAGAGGGTTGTCAAGAGAGCAAGGGGGAGAAGCTGAGAGACGTGAGGGATCGTAGTGTTCTGAGGAGGAAGGGGTGGAGCGTTGCCCGGGGAGAAGAGGAAGGAACCTGTAGCTCTCGGTTTGGTGTGCTCAGAGGAGTGGGAACAGTTCTGAGGAGATTCTTGAGAGTTTGAGGAGCAAGAAAGAGGATTGCGCTGGGTCAGAAGAGATCTCACAGAGTTCTAAGAGGACTAAGAGGTGAGGAGAATGTTAAGGAGGTCGACCTGCCTGCTTGCCTTTGCCTTGTGCCTGCTGTTCTCATTGGCCAGTTTGTCATCCTCCTCATTCTTCCCATCATCTTGCCCATCACCTCTTTATCCCTCCTCATCACCTGCTCATGGCCACTATCTCCAGAGATAAGTCACCCGGTTTTGTCCCTTTCACCGTCTGTGATTGTGTCTGGAGTGAGGCGCCTTGGATTCCTTTCGATTTATTTTACCTCATTATTTACCTCCTTGTGCATAGTTATTTGTTGTTCCTTGAATTCTTCATTTTTCCCTTCCATTCCACCGTCAAATTCCCCCGTCAGGTCGATCTTCCCTGGTTATTTCCTTCGGGAATAAACCCGTTTGGTTTCAAAAGGAATAAGGAGCCTCGTGATCCTCCTCAGTCCCACGCGGGAGCATAAAGTCCACCATAATTGACAGTCTGAGGGACTTAAAGTCTGTTCGGTCCATCCGTTCAGAGGCGGTGTTCATCGCCCTGAACACAATAATATGTTATCTGTTATGTACACACACACACCTCCCGTCTCTGGCTTATTTCGATTTAATTTAGAGTTAAAGGAGTTGTATTAATAAAATACGTTTTTACGTTACGTTCACTCATTCAAAACAACTCACGGCCCTCGTTACGCCGTTATCTCTCTGGACCACTCACGGCCTCATTTCACTGTTCACCAACAGAATTCTCACGACACTTTTTACACCGTTCACTCACATGCAACTCATGGCCCTCCTTACGCCATTCGTCCACACACAACTCACTGCCCTCACGCCGTTCACTCACTCAGAACAACTCACGGCCTTCTTTATACTGTTAATGCACACGGAACATCACACCACTCACTTACACGTGAAACACCTCATATAACACTATTTTAGTAAGAAATAGAACAGATTACCAGGTTTGGCATAATAACAGTATATTTTAGAGTATGTTAGACCCACTTTGGAATATAAGTCACCCGCATGGTTTTGTGGTTTAACGAAAGCCCAGAAGGAAAGTTTGGAGAAATTGAAACGGAAAGCGTTTCGTATAATTCTCTCGTGACTTTTGTACAACCAAATCTTATGCAGACATTTGTCAGATTATATTCCTGTTCTTTCAGAGAGGCTCGACCAGTTCTCCCTCAATTTTGGCAATGTACTTTCAAAATCAAACGTACACAGAGATTGGCTCCCCCCACGAAGGAACAATAACTTGAAGAACTCTGACATGTTATCGACTATGAGATGTCAAACCAACCGCTACAAGTGCAGCCCCATCCCCTTTTTAACCTCCCCTTTGAATAATAATTGGATGAGGTCCTTGTGTTAATGAGTTTGACGGCTATTGTGTTTTGTTAGATATCTGTGTTTTTTTATATTTTATTATCTTATTTATTTGCCATTTAATGTTTGAGCCATTTTTATTTTTTGTGTTTATCCCTGCAATATTTGTGAAATTGACTGTAATTCAACCTATGGCTGTGAAAGTCTTTTTGGTATTAACCTATTATTATTATTGTTATTATTATTATTATTATTATTATTGTTGTTACGTTTGTGGGGGTAGATGAAGGAATCTCATAGTAAAGGTAGGATTGTATAATTATAGCATGCACCATGGACACGTAGGAGAAATCTCGATGTACTTAAGTAGGGAGACTGGAGCTTAAGATTGTTTTTGTGTCTTCACACGAGGGGTGAAGCAGTGATAATTAGTTAGGGACTAAGGTTAGTTTTCCCCAGTATGTGATTTCCCTCTATGACTTTCCCTTTACGATTTACATTACAAGGCCGGCCATGCAAAATCTCCATTGAACGACAACAACCGCCGACAGAACCCGAACATTGCTGATCAGACTAAGCTCCACCTCTAAAGGACCATAGGAAACAAGCCACACCCATGAGGGACATGATTAGCCCAGAGGTTGTGGGTGGGGTGAACTGGGAGGGACGTTCAGTGATTGGCTCTGAAGATGAGGAAGAAGAGTGCATTTCTCGCTGGCTCTCTCTCGTTGGTTTTTGCTTGAGCAAGACGGGCGCGATATTTGCTGTTGTGCTTGGTGGATTTTTGGCGATTTGGAGGAACGAACCTTGGTGCGGTCAGTGTGAGGAGGCTGTTGCTGCCGTTGAGGAGGAGCTGGAGGTCACGCTGTCCCTCCCCGACAGTGGAGGAAATCATATTCGGGACTCACCTCCAGCCTGTGGACCCGAAAAGCGTGCGACACGTTCGGGCTGTCACCATTTCTGGGGCGTTTCCCCGCGCTGGCTGCTCTGGGCCACCTTGTACTGCCGACCTCACCAAAAGCACCATTTTGGACGTAGACCTAAGTTTCACAAGCGCACACAATATTTTATTTTTTTATTTTTCGTGTGTGTGTGTGTGTGTGTGTGTGTGTGTGTGTGTTGGTGAATGAGTGTGTGTGTGTGTGTGTGTGTGTGTGTGTGTGTGTGTGTGTGTGTGTTAGTGAATGTGTGTGTGTGTAAGTGAGTGTGTGTGTATGTGTGTGTGTGTGTGTGTGTGTGTGTGTGTGTGTGTGTGTGTGTGTGTGTGTGTGTGTGTGTGTGTGTGTGTGTGTGTGTGTGTGTGTGTGTGTGTGTGTGTGTGTGTGTTAGTGAATGTGTGTGTTAGGGAATTCGTTTCTTCCACAACTTTTATTTTTGTCTCGTATTTATTTTTTATTAAATCACATTTGTTGAATTTTACTGTCATGTTTCT
This sequence comes from Myxine glutinosa, assembly GCF_964187855.1. NCBI lineage: Eukaryota > Metazoa > Chordata > Myxini > Myxiniformes > Myxinidae > Myxine > Myxine glutinosa. The sequence continues at coordinate 104,892,918 of NC_136266.1, forward strand.
TTGTTTGTGGTTTTGGAATAAACCCCTGTGTTCCGTTCAGGTAAACGCTTCGCCTCCCTTCATTCCGTGCACGACAAAGATACCGCCATTTTTCAGGGAAGCCTCCTCGGGAGTAAAACTGTCTCGGTTATCCGGCACCCAGCGGTCTTAATAGCTGGTGACAGGACATTATTATTAGCTGACAAACCATATCATATGACCAATGATGTCATTATCAAATTATAATTTCTACATGTAGTCGATCACATGTAAAGTTTCCCCATTGATCAGTTGAGCGGTTTCAGAGGAGGGGGTTTTAAAGGTTTTCTTATGATCAACTGTGGCTGCCATAGTACGTGACTTTTTTGTATACAGAGTCAAGGCTCATGGAAGAGCTGGAGCACAGAACATATCAGAACGTAACATAAAACGAACAGCAGATAGAGAAAGGGGAAATGCCAACAGCAGGGCCGAGGGAGAAAATAGACGCAGTCAGCCAAACAAGGGATGCAGGTAATGATGAGGGGTAGGGGAGAATACAAGGGCCAGACAAGATGGATGACATCAATGTTAACAAATGATGTTTCCCAGAGGAAGTCGATCACAAATTTAAAGTTTTGTATCGATCAGTTAAGCGGTTTTAGAGAAGGAGATTAAAAAAGGTTTTAAAAAATAATCCAATATGGCTGCTATACCACGTGACTGATGACGCCATTGTTGACAAACTATATTTCACAAATTTAAAGTTTCCCATTGATCGGTTAAGCGGTTTGAGAGAAGATTGTTAAGTTTGCCTGTAATCCAAGATAGCTCCCAAACTAGATCAAAATTCAAGTACTTTATAGGGACCTTTAAACCTTACTATGACCAACCTATAGGTGGAGGGGGAAAGATGTCATGGACAAACAAGTTCGACCACACCAAATATTATATTAGCCAAGTTTGGTTACAATGCCATTGACAGCAGTTTCGGAGAAGAAGTTGCAAGTGTTACCGGAAGGACTGATGGATGGATGATGAGCCATCCCATTAGCTCACCTCAACTATGTTACAGGTGAGCTAAAAATAACCCTCCAATTCCCCACCTTCCCTCGACAGATCTGCGATTTTGGTTTGGCACGACTTGAGGAACCTGATGAAGGTCGCCATATGACCCAGGAGGTGGTGACGCAGTATTACCGTGCACCCGAGATCCTCATGGGCAGCCGGCATTATGGTAATGCTATCGACATCTGGTCTGTGGGATGCATATTCGCGGAATTGCTGGGGAGACGGATCCTCTTCCAGGCACAGAGCCCGATCCAACAGGTAGGGCATATTTTGACAGGTGTGTGTTGTTTCTCTTTTGTTGTAATCATTAAACAGAAAAACATGCCCTATCAAACTGTTAAGTTACAAACACATGCTCTGAAAAGAGATAATATTTGCAATGCAGGCCATTTGCTATGCAAGATTCTTGCCAGGGAGTATAATCCACCCTACATGATACACATTGTTGGTGTGCATGGGGCTTAACACGTGTTGCTTGTGATGTGTTATCATGTTGTCGCTGACCAACTGGGCAATTTGAATACGTTTTTGTAACTCTGTCTTTCAGCTTGATCTCATCACAGACCTACTGGGAACCCCTTCTATGGATGCCATGCGTACGGCCTGTGAAGGAGCTCGTGCACACATCCTGCGTGGCCCTCACAAACAGGTAAGAGCTAGCAACATCAAACAGGGGTTGGTTGCTGTAACTCTCTTACAAAAAATGGTTAAGACATTAAAAAAAAAAAAATTGTCATTTATTAACCCTCGAGGAGGTGAGGCTACTAAAACAAATTAAGAATGTGATTGTTTGGCCAGAGCTTGCTGATATTTTAACCTTCATGTTGGTAAATTGGGATTGGTTAATATCCATCTTTGAATCGAAAAAGCTGGCCTGGGCACCCTCCTTGAACCGAAAGTCTGTTTTGCAGCTTTTGTAATTCATTTTTTCTGCATTTTGAGAACTATTTATTAATTCCCATTCAAGCTTACCTTAAGTGAGGGTGGGAGGGAGGGGTTCCCTGGATGGCAGAAGCCTTGTTAGTTAGCAGGAAGTAGCACTTGCGTTCATGGTAATTGAAGCCACGTGTGCCAAAGGGCCACTGCCCGGCTCTTTTGCATACTCAAACTGTTGACAATCCTTTAGTTGTGCAAAACATCTGTCAATAAACGGCTTTTCAGGTTGATACTTCTGATCGCTATCTGTCTATGTCTTTTTTGTCTTTCTCTTATGTCTGTCTGTTAAATATCTTGACATTTCTTCCTGTACTTATTGAATTGAGCAAAGACCTGACAGAAGAGTTTGTAGATCGGTTTTAGGCTTTGGGGATATTTCTATCATTGGGTTTGTTGTTGACTGTCTTGTTGGCAATTCTATCGATGGGGTAATAATACTGCACTAGATTGCATTGAGACACGTAGTAACAGTTTTCCGATAATATCTAGAATATAATGTCTTGATGAGAAAGAATTTGGTTGTCCATTTGAGGAAGGGAAAATAGGAACAAAACAATTTTACCGATTAGCAACAAAGGTCCCAAAGGTACGTGTCCCTTTAATAGCAGAGCAGAGAGTGTCAGCTTAGTTGGGATAGATTTGAAGTCTGTGTAACGGTTGCCACAACAAGTGGATGATTCATTTCAATAACATCATTGCACAATTTAAGAAATTTTGATGCCAATTAAATGCATTACCTCAGGTGTCTCCCCCTTCTCCTTCCCATTACCACACTGCCCCACAACTCGTAAAATTGTTACAGCTGAAAGATGTAAAAAAAAAAAAATCAGGATACGTTTTTTTTCTGTCTTACAGAGTTCATGTTACAAGCTTAATATCATCTGATTTCTCATTTCTCTCATGTCCTCCTTCTACACCCTTCCCTTATTGTCGTTAGTCATCTCTGGCTGCACTTTATTCACTCTCAAACCAAGCAACTCACGAGGCTGTACACCTGCTTTGCCGTATGCTCGTATTTGATCCGGTGAGAAGTCTATCCTCTCTTTGGCCTGTATCGTAAGGTTTATTACATCGAATGTATATTCATTGTATTGCAAATAATGATGTGCTTTACTTCTGAATGAGATTAAATGACTCTTATTTCTACACACAGTCGAAGCGTATCTCAGCACGTGACGCACTTGCTCACCCGTACCTGGAGGAGGGTCGCCTGCGGTACCACACTTGCATGTGCACCTGCTGCCAAAGTGCAGCAGGGGGTGGCACTGCACGTGCTTACACGGCTGACTTCGAACCTACAGCCCTGCCGCGATTTGATGACTCATTTGAAAAGCACTTGACCTCTGTCCGTCAGGTCAAAGGTCAGAGGGCAGCGGCAGGTGATTATTATTATTTATTTATTTTCCCCCACAGAGTGGTTATCAAAGTTTTAAATATTATTATTATTATTTCTTTATTTTTATATAATGGAAGTTGAAATAGAAGAACTACTTGAATGAAATGTGAATATTGTCGCGTCGCCTAGCGATTAGCACCGCTGGATGACGGAAAGCCATAATGGTCTTTAATTCCGAGGCGCGTAGCTGAAATTGGTGGTTGGTCCGTTGCGCGCGGGTGAAGGAACCAAAGCACTTACCTGAAAAGAAGCCACACGGGTTTATTCTCGGACCCATGAACAAATAAACACACACGACAAATAAAATGCAACAATAATGAATTTAATGAAAGTAAATGTCAGGGATTAAAAATGAAAGGTGAGGTAAATCTAAATCCTAATTTGAGACGTCTCCACTCAGTCACAAAAACAGACAAGGGGAAAGATGATGGAAATAAAATAAATAGTTTTGTTGAGTCGGCCGGTACTAAAATGTGTTGAGGGGCTTGTTGGTCGTTGCCGCCGGTGTAGCCATTCGCGCGGGACGTACTCCAACAATGGCGCCAAAATCCCACGTCGAAAATGCCCAGGTGCGAAACAAACTGTCAAATGGCCCTTCCTTGCTTCCACTGCCCAGCACAATGTGGCTCCAGCTCCCCCAAAAAGCACCACAGTCCAACAACACCCCCCTCCTCCAATGCTGCAAAGGTTCCACAAAGCTCCGAAACGTCTCTTCACAAGCGCACACAAGACAAAAGTGACCGCCAGAGACAAAAGCCAGACCGAGAGAGAGAGAGAGACTCTTCTTCCTCCTGCCCGAACCTTGTCGCTCTGACTATACACTCTGTCTAATGCACCAGCTCTGTCGAATCACCCCATGTCTCGGCCACCAATGACGAAGCTTGGGGCGTGGCCCGCCGGTTACGAACCTTTGGAGGCGGGGTTTAGTTGTCGATTGAGAATGTTCGGGCTTCTGTCGGCAATTATGCCGGTTATGGTTGGTTAATGGACGGTTGTTGTTATTGTTGTACGAGGGTTTTTATTGCTGGCCTTGTAGTTTGTAAAAACGTGGGGGAAAAGCCACAGGGGGGGCAATCATATACTGGGGGACACTAATCTTAACCCTTATCTACTTAACACAGCTTCACCCCCCGTGTGAAGACACATAAACAATCTTAAGCTCCAGTTTCCCTACTTGACTACATCGAGATGTCTCCTACGCATCCATGATCCATGCTATCCCTATACAATCCTGCCTCCACTATGGTATTTCATCATCTACCCGCACAAATGTAACAGTATTATTTCTACACAACTTGATGTGCAGTTGAGCAGAAACGTTTTGATAAAATCTGCTTTCCTGCCCACAAAAAAATTGTGCATTCTAATCAAAAGCTAACTCGTTGCAGAAAATGAGCATGTGTAGAGCAGGAAAGAAGGGTTTTTGAAGAATGCAGAGGGGCATGTGCGTAAAGGAAGAGTATTGATTATGGGGATTTGTAATTTGCCAGGGAGAGATTGGGTCCATGAATAGGGAAAGGACAGAAAAGATGAGGAATTTCTAGATCTAGTTCAGGATTGCTTTTTAAACCAGTTTGTAGACAAGTCCATAAGGGTGAGTTTAGTGTAGGACCTCTTTTGCAAGAATAATCCCAATATGGTAGAGGAGGAGGTAGGAGAGCATTTTGGACAAGTGACCATAACATTGTGTGCATAAGCATTGTGTTAAGAGTTTGAGTTCAGCATAATAAGAGTAAGGGTATTACATTTCAGGAAGGTAAACTGTGAGGGTATGAAAGGCTTTTTCGGCCAAGACTTGTGATAGCTATCTGCCGATGCCTTTTTTACGGCGTAGCCCATAGGGCAAATTCCGTCTGGAACAGCATTTAAGAAGTTGAAGACGTTGAAGAAGAAAGTCTGTCCGGCCGGTGTATGTGTGTATATATACTATACAGTCAGGTGAAAAAGCAAGTACACCCCATGCAAAGGTTTGACTTTCAACATATTTCAACATACAGCTATTTGATCTTCATTTCAACAATATTGACAGATAAAGGTGATATAATATAACAAATATCATGAAACATGTACATTTTGTAGTCCATTGTATAATTTAAATAAACATAAATGCAAATTTCGCATGTGGAAAAAGTAAGTACACCCCTACATTTATCACTACTTCAAATACCTAAAATTAGAATCAGGTGCACCAGCTCAGGTGCAAATGATTATAACATCGTTAAAGAGGATCTTGGAGGAACCTGTCTTATTTAAACCTCAGACATTTAGTTTGGTTTGCTCTTTGTTGTTGAAGTGTGCGTTGTCACCATGCCTAGATCAAAAGAGCTCTCTGAGGCCTTCAGGTAGAAGGTTATAGATGCCTACGAGTCTGGGAAGGGATTTAAAAAGATCTCCAAACAATTTGAAATCAATCATTCAACTGTCCGGAAGATCATCTACAAGTAGAGAAGATTCCAAACAACTGCCAACTTGTTCAGGCTAGGCCGCCCCAACAAGTTCAGCCCGAGAGCAGACCGCAAGATGCTAAAAGAAGTCTCTAAGAACCCCAGAATGTCATCACGGGACCTACAGGTAGCTTTTGCCACTGTTGATGTCAAAGTGCACGAGTCTACCATTATAAAGAGGCTGCACAAATTTGATCTACATGGGAGGTGTGCCAGGAGGAAACCTTTGCTGTCCAGAAAGAACATCAGGGCAAGATTAAAGTTTGCCAATGAACACCTCGGCAAAGACCAGCACTTCTGGAACAATGTGCTCTGGACAGATGAGTCAAAGGTAGAGCTATTTGGCCACAGTACCAGAAGACATGTTTGGCGAAAACCAAAGACAGCATTTGACCACAAGAACCTGATACCAACTGTAAAGCATGGTGGTGGAAATATTATGGTTTGGGGCAGCTTTGCTGCATCAGGGCCTGGGCAGCTCACCATCGTAGAATCCACTATGAATTCTTCATTGTACCAGAGGGTGCTTGAGGATAATGTGAGGCCATCTTTCGGAAAGTTGAAGCTCAAGCGAAGGTGGACCTTGCAACATGACAATGACCCTAAACATAGCAGTAAATCCACCAAGGAATGGCTGAAAAGAAAGAAATGGAGGGTTCTGGAATGGCCAAGTCAAAGCCCGGATCTAAATCCCATCGAGATGTTGTGGTGGGATTTGAAACGAGCTGTGCATGCAAGAAACCCCTCAAACATCGCACAGCTGAAAGAATTCTGCATGGAGGAGTGGGCAAAAATTTCTCCCAGTCGATGTCAGAGACTGGTAGACAGTTATAAGAAACGCCTACTTGAGGTTGTTTCTGCCAAAGGGGGCAATACCACCTATTAGAGCCAAGGGTGTACTTACTTTTTCCACATGCGAAATTTGCATTTATGTTTATTTAAATTATACAATGGACTACAAAATGAAAATGTTTCATGATATTTGTTATATTATATCACCTTTATCTATCAATATTGTTGAAATGAAGATCAAATAGCTGTATGTTGAAATATGTTGAAAAAGTCAAAACTTTACATGGGGTGTACTTACTTTTTCACGTGACTGTATGATGTATGTCCCTTCCGCCGGCATTTTGCAGGTCTATTCCCTTTAAAATGTGTTTTCTCTGCAACTCTTGGTCCGATTGACATGAAATTCGCCGCCTCCTGTCGAATTTTTATTGATAATTATGATGTCATAGGTCAAGTGATATGGGCTCCATGCTGGAAAAGCTGGAAAACTTTGTACCTCCATGTCTCCATAACTGCTTCATCGAAAAAATTGAAAGGTGGCTCCTTGTAAAGTACTCCCCATGGGGAATAACATGTGTTAATAATGATGTCAAAGTGAAGGCTCCTATGACGTCATAAGTCGACAAGTAGAGTGCTTGATCCGATCAGTATGAAATATTTTGAGTGTGATCCAGGGATAAATTGGTCGAATCGGCCACATGGTTCGGCAGCCATATTTTTACGGTGAAGCCCGTCGGGCAATGCTGTCTGGAACAGCGTTTGGCTGTCAGTCCGGTGCATATATTTATGTCTCTCACATATGTCCACCAATCAGCTGAGGATCTGGTCACATAACAGGGGGAAAGCAGATCTTCCACTCAGCAGATCCAAGCCTGGCTATGCCATTGTTGGACTTGTTTTGTTTATACTAGAAAAATAAAAATAGAGTTAGGTGCTGAAGATTGGGAAAAACTATCAGGTGGGCATTCAGCATTGGAGAAATGGGTGATCTGCAAGAAGCAAATGTGTCGAGTACACAGAATAAGTATTGTAACGTGTCTGGGATTCAAGTATGGACGAGGTCCACTGGGTGATCCCCGGACCCGCTGGTCATCCTCTAACCCTGTGGCCACGAGGCCACAAATAGCTCCGTGGCCCAACAGGTTGTTAAGCAACTGCAGACGCCGGTTGGGATAATTAGGTCAAACAGGGTCCTCACGCCTTTGATGTTGCGTTACCTGTTGGTGACATAATGACCTCAACTGGGGCACTGTGCCCTCAACACTCACCCATCTACTTATCATGGCCGAGTGAAGCTGTGAGTTGGATGTTGGCTAAACCAATACTGGACCGAATTGGTGGGTTAGAAACTTCCTATCTATCTATTACATACGCATTATTCCAGACCAATGAAGGAAAGGACAACTGAGGCAGATTTGAAAGATGTTCAACAAGCAACCAACAGCAGTCTTTATTTTTTATTTCACAAGCAGACCATCATCGAAGCACATGTTTACAAGCAAGTAAGGAAAGTCAGAAAGGCACAAACAGCAGACTTAACCCTAGCACGTATGTTTTTCCCCTTATACAGACTTGCACAAAAGACATGGTGCTATCATCCAACCGGAAATAAGGAGACGAGAAGATGTGAGGAGAAAGAAGCAGAGCAAAGTATGGGAAAGACTTCTCCCTTACCTCACACAACAAGGCAGGGCTGTGTCAGTGCAGATGTGTGGAGTGGGGGAAGGGGCGAGGATGGGGAGGATGGGCGGTGGAGTGTTGATGTGGAGTCGATGAGAGTGTAGCGTTGCGTAGGCTTAGAGGAAAATGTGAGGTGCGAATCAGTGTCTTGCCCCCAGGAGGTAATTGTTGATAGCTCTCTTAGGAATGCTGATTCCCTTTGTGTGTCAATAGTCGACGATTGGTGGTTTGTAGGGAAAGCAACAAAAGATAGCGTGAGTGCATGTGGAGCTGTGCGCTTGCCTAGTGTTTCCCTCGCTATGCCCTGGACTCAACGTGACTTGTCTTGGACCCACTGCCGATCTTCCTGTACCTAGTGCAGTTCGTCACAGCAGGCAATCCCTCGAGCAGGCAGTTTCCTTCCTGACTTGTCCCTGGCACACACAACAGCCCCAAACCGAGCCGCAACCTGGCCTTTTATACGAGCCACGCTGGGTGTGGTTTTGAGGGAGCAAAGTTCACACGAGCATCGTTCGACCCCACATGGCCTTTTCCCATTGGTGCACGTCCGACAGGGCGGGTGCAGCGATGAGGCAGTGTAAAAACTCCACATCATGATGTTCTGGTAGCGACCAGCTTCCCCCACCCCTCCCCTCACACACACGAACACTCGAACGGTTCCTCCCCAAACGCACAAACAATCAAATAGTTCCTCCCCATGTGCGCAAACACTCAAATGGCCCGGTGGTCACCGGCGAACTTGCCACTCCTTCAGGCACGCAAATGTTCCTCTTTACTGTGCGTATGTGAGAAGCGTTGTCCTGCATGACGAATGTGGAAGTGCAAGGAAGGAAAATGGAGGAAGGTAATTTGACCGGTCCGGAGGATTAATTGCTTTTAACGATGAGAGATTCGTTAGCACATACGGGGTTTGACAGAATGGTGACTTGGAAACCGAGGCATACGGGACGGACGGACTGATGAACAGATGTTTAATTTTGTGAATAATAGTGAGGTGTCAGAATGGTGAGGGTCAGATGAAGAGATGGATTGTGGAATTAAAAGAAGGAATGATGGATTGAAAGAGGATTGAGATTGTTGAAGTGCATTGATGGTGGATTGAGAAGGTTGAAAGTGGGTAGAAAAGGGGAAGATCACACCGGGGATGAAACGGGCTAATCTCACTCCACATTTCCCCCTGATCTCCTGGACATAGGGTGAAGGATCTACCTACACATAAACCAAAGAAATAACTGTCTGGGGAATTCCTACGTGTGTTTTTTTTCCTTTTTTTCTTTTCTTTTTATGTTGAATGCTACAGTCATGGACTATATAGTCCTCATCGAGGCCAGGTCTTAAATAAAATAACTGCATAAATAGAAATAAAAGAGAGAGAATGTAAAGGCGAGGAGTGAAAATGAGTAAGAAAAGTGTATGATGAAAGGTGTGTGATTATATAAAAATCGGATCTACGGTTGCTGCAGAAACCGTCCCTCACCTCCCCCCACCCCCTAAACTCTCCCCTCCCCCGGCTTTGAGAAGGTGCAAAATAACCCGGCCTGATTAGGGGTTAATGTGTCTCAGCATAAGCGTTAAGTAATTAAATGTGATATTGGATATGCGTTGCTATGGTGTCGAGACAGATGACCTCCACCTATCCCAGTGTCTGTGTTTGTGATTTATGTCTCTTTTTAGAGCTTTGGTAGGCCTACAGGCACTGTATGGGCAGGAAAAGTAATGCTCAAACAGCTCAAGGCCAGAGGGGGAGGGGACACCAAATTCACAACTGGGAGAAGAGCGGTCCCTTACCCATCAAACTGGCCTTTAGGCTAATGGTAAGTGACAGGGTTCGCACAGTCCTTGAGATTCCTGGAAAAATGAAAAAGTATTTTCCAGCACTTCCAGTACAAAAAAACTTGTCCACCAAGTCCTTTAAACTCCTGGAAAATCGAGAATGTTGCGCAAATATAAATAATCTGCCAGGTCCCCTGATTGGAATTGTTAATTCCGCCAGCCTCTTCAAGAGAACCTTACCAATTATTATAACCTACCCCCAAGGATTTACCATTAAAGCCGCCCCAAAATGGGTTCTCGTGCAAAATCTGCAGCCAATGGCAGGTCACCACACAAAACGCTTTTTTGTGAGAGGGGAGTGGTATGGTATGGTGTGACGTGCACGGATGAGGCTATGTAAGGGGGTGAGGCAATCGGCACATGAGCAGGTGCATGTGGAGCCTACAACACGAGCCTGCACACGATCTGCATCAGGGTTTATCCCCGAATGGAGTATTTTACTGCACAGCCACCTGCTACACCACCACACAGCGAGCAGCACCCACTCTCCCCCTCGTGCCAGCTCCTATCTGCAGGTGGGAACTGTTCCTTGCCTGCCCATGTCATCCCTTGGTACTTGCTGCATGCTACTGGATGCAGCATGCAGGTCACATCGGCCTCTAATGTCTATCTCTTGTGGTATGTCTGATTGGGCCCAAAGGACTTAAATAATTAAGGTTCCCTTTCGTTTGTTGGTTTGTGGGTGCATATCGGTTAAAAGGTAAGGGGTTTGTTTATTACATACTGATTAATTGTGATTGCTTTTCTTGTAAATTCCTTCCTCCTTGCCATTATTGCTCTTTCAAATACACTTAGTTTCAGGGGTGAATTCTGTCTGTGGTGGCTGGTTCATTTGATGGTTTCATAAAGACCTGATAAGTAATATTTAATTGCAATTTACACTGCTTATCATTAGATCCAGTCACATGATGCCTATTCTCGCAGCACTGGGGTGCATTGAGACTTCCAATTTGCATGGTAACACAGTCTTCAGACGCAGATCCAGCAGGGAGGTCTCGAAGCGGTCGATGGTTGTGGTCACTTTGATGTGACCCTCCGGATTTAAAATGGGCAACCGGAATGAGCCAGATGGTTATACCAATATCTATCGACATATTCAATAAATTGTTGCATTGAATTGATGTGGTCTTGAGGTCTTGAGGACACAGGCTGGATGGGCCAAATGGCCTCCTCCTGCGTCTTACGTTCCCGACGTATCCTTGTGTATTGGTAATTTATAAGAATATGACAGTGATTAATTTTTAATAAACAAATATTGGTTGAGATCAGATAAACTGATTACTTTTTAGAACGTTTCCCCCCCCCCCCCAACCCCCCCCACCCCCCCCCGTCCCCACTTCATAGCAAGTGGGAAAGTGTGCAACGGCTCACAACTCTGCTGCAATGCCCAATGCAACATGCTGATGAAATACAAGGTGATCAAAAAGTCACTGTGCACCTGTATTTCTCTAGTTACTTGTAGGTGCACAGAGACTTTTTGATCACCTTGTACATAACTTGTATTGCATGGAAAATGTGAATGCCTATAAACTGTGCTCAGAATTGCTCTGCAAATACTATAATGTATATACGATGTGCCCTGCAGAGCTAATATACAGCTTCATTTTGGAGCAGCAGAAGAGTTCTCGAATTCCTCTCTGCATCAATCCGCAGTCTGCTGCTTTCAAGAGTTTTATCAGGCAAGGCGACAGTTCCTTACCACCATCATTGTCCTTATTAATGCCAAACACGTTTAATATTAATGCTAGAAGATAACACAAAGCCGAGATGTTAAATGTGATGAACATCATGAAGATCGACGTGGCAAAAACAAACAACCATACTTCTGGAAGTAGTGTAGTGGAAGCTGGTATTAGAAGTCATAATAAAATGCGCCATAGAATCATACAAGCGGAGGAATTAACCCTTCATAAGGACAAGTTATTTGCTAGTTAAACTCTTGTGCACCTCACTCCCATGCTTCCTGTGTTTCTCCCCACTTGCTGCTCCATCCTCACTTGCTCCATCACGCCCCCCCCCCCCCACTTGCTGCTCCATCTACTCCCCACCCCCCACTTGCTGCTCCATCCCTCCCTCACCCACTTGCTCATCCACCCCTCCCCCACTCTCCCCCTACCCCCACTTGCTCCTCCAACCCCTCCCACCTCCCTCTTGCTTCTCCATGCTTCCACCCACAATTGCTCCTTCTACTCCCCCCCCCCCCTCCCTTCACCCACTCGCTTTTCCACGCCCACCTGCTCCTTTTCCACCCTCCTCCACCCATATATGCTCCCCCTCAACCTCACGCCCATTTATGCTCCTTCCCCATCCCCCTCCCCACCACTATTCGTGTTCCTTCTCCACCTCGCCCCCCACACCCCCCTCCTCCACCCTTCCATAACCATGCTCCTTCGCCACACTTCATCCCACCTTCCACACTTGTACCATCACCACTTGCTTTTTTATCACTCCCCACATCACCCCCTTGCTCTTAATTGATCTTTCACCCTTCATACCCCTCCCTCATACCCCTTCTTTTGCTACAATTATTGATATTTTCCATTTAAAATTTATCCATTTATATTGTTTGCAGCTCAACAGTGGCCCAGCCCTCTGAGATGCCACCATCACCACTAGTCTGGGAGTAATGACTGTGGTCTGCACCTCCTTTCACCTTTGCCTTCTTCCGTCTTCGGCCCTTCCACCAATAGAATTGCAAGTTCTGCAGTGGCCTTTTTTAAAAGACGCTGTTCAGAGTGTATTGCAAGAAGTTACAGAAAGTAATTTTTGTCTCTTACTCTTCTGCTCCTCAGTTCTTGTAATTCGTAACATTGAGTTGGTGGCTTTGCTGCTGGTTTGCTTGCACCTTCAACGGCACTTACCACCTTTCTGCACCATGCGGTTCTCTTTGCTAAGCTGAGCCACTGTTGGGCTTTCTGTGCGGTAACCGAGCAGGGTGCGGGTATCTGAATGGCAAAGACGGTAATCTGAGCATCACTGTGCTTGGACAAAGTATACAATGCAGTGTTCTCCATTTTATTATTTTATATTTTTCTCCCTCCTGCTCCCCTCCCTCACCCCAGAACAAACTGGGGTGGCTAACCACTGGAGGGAGGTATGCTGTGAATGGATAGTTTGATATGATCCCTGAGCCACTGCAATAATTTTATTTCTACTTCTAAACTTTGCGGAGTTCTCAAAAGATTCCAGTCGGGTGAGATCCATACAGCCTAATTAATCCCTTCAAAGGCCTTGAGGTTGCAAGGGTTCTCATTCGAGCCACCTGGTGTTGAGAATCGTTTCCTGAACTGGAAATGCCAACTGTCGTGCAATATCAGTCATCATTTGCATTTTTATTTTCTCGAGTTGATTCATTTTTTGGCAATTTGCTTTCATTACAGTTCATTTGAATGAAAATTTTCAGTTAGAAGAGGAAGGATTGGTGAAGATAAAGCTGTTGAAAATAAATGGTGCTGTTAAGTTTGTTTTGACAAAATAGCGAAACTCCTAATGGGAGAAAATGAATTTTATTGCAAATCTTGACTTGTGTTGCCATGTTGCAGTCACACAAACAAACACAAACTCCAGCCCATTGTGAGCTGGTTAAGGTGAAAAGCAAGGTGTGTATCCCTTATTATTTAATTTTCTGTCAGTTCTCTGCTAAGGTTGACTCAACAACAGAAACGTGATTGAGTTTTTAAATAGGTGGCCTACTGCGCCGGTATGTGCAGCCCCAAGCTGGGCGGAAGGCATCCTTTTGCATTCCGACAGAAACAAAGTCCAAAAGAACGTCCTTTTGTAAAGCTGCTCAAAAAGTGTTTGCTGAGCAGAAGCAACTGTTGTACAGAAAGCACCTGCTAAGCCCTGTTTGGGGTTTGTATTTATTAACTCTAGTTTATTCCCTCGAATTGTTATCCTTGTTTGCCTCACTGTTCCTGACATCTCTCGGGCAATTTGGTTGAACCAGTACGGTGTAAATCTTTGTTCTTCCTGTTTTAATGCTGCTCCATCTTCCTAGAGACATTGAGTGCGTTGTAACTCTCAAATCTACTGTGCTCTGTTAGGCTTTGAAGATGTTTTGTCTCAGTGTGGTGGAATATCAGTAGACTGCTAGCAATTGTCACTTCTGCATATATGATTTTTTTTTATTACATAAAATGATTTTTACTGTTTTTTCCCCTCCTTTGCACACCTTTTTAGTTACAAGTGACACACGTGAATCCTGGACTTATTTAATTTAACACTTGAATCGCTACCTCTTGTGCACGCCTGCCCTCAGTTTGCCACACTGTTAACCGGTTCCTTTTAAGCGGATTATTTTTGCTTGTGTTATATATATATATATATATTTGTTTTTCAAGAGAGACACTGGAAAATAGTGGTGTGGTGCAAGTAATATCTAAGAATACCAGGCAAAGCATTATCTCTTCAGTCATTCCTCAAATACAATGTTTTGGACGTTTTGATGTGACTATCATGGGAAGTTGCTTTTGTCTTATCAAAACTTGTTCTCTTCGCCATCTGATGATCTGCTTTTTATGCGAGTGACACCTCTGAAGCTTTTAGAGACAATATCGAAATACATGCTTCTGAATTTTCCAAGTCGAAGCACTGGATAAAGAGAGGATTAATGTATGGAATGGGAAACATGTCTGTAGGCACTGGGCGCTACGGTCAGGCCACGCTTAGTGTAGCCAACTCGAGGCCAGCGTGGCCGATCTTATCTACGAGGATGTCATGAATAACAAAATGGCTGAGCAAGGTGTTGCGCAGTTTGAAGCCGGTGAGTGATAAAACGTGTCAGTCTCTGTGGTGCTCTGATGGTTCCTGCATGTAGATACTTGTAAATAAGTCATGTGTGCTGCTCTGCCAGGCTAACCTGCCCCTGCCCCCCTCCCACCTTCCTACTCAAATAAATTGGACAACACATGCAATTGGACAGCACATGCAGCTAAGAATTCCACTGGCTCTTTAGTACCATCTTTGCAAATTGAAGAACCCCAAGCCATCATCGAACAAAGCTGCCTTACTGCTCTGCCTGCATGCTGCCATTGGGGGAATGTGGAGCACTGATGTGGTCGCTCATGGTGCCTTGTTTGATCCAAGAGGCTGCACTGCCCCCCATTGAAGTGTAAGTTCCGAGTTGGACATTTTGAGTGCAAGATCCTATCAGATTAAACTAACGCTGCATGTCATTGAGCGTTTTATTGTGCGATTGGTTGGGGAAAAGTGGGATGCTGATAGCCAGCCCATCCTGTGTCGTGCGAATCACAGACGATAAAAAGTGGTTCTGGCTCTGGATGGGGGTGTGTGGGTGGGGAGGGGGCTTTACATACTTGAACTGAGTTCATTTGTCAGTGTGATAGTTAAGGCATGTGACTGGTACTGGTTTGTATTTTATGAAACCTGTTTATTTTCTACCCTCCGCAATAGTATGGTTATCTGGTGATTCCAATTATAATACCATCCTGTTGGTGATGGACAAATTCCCAATCAGTATGTGCTTGACAGTTTTCCGCCTTTCTGGCTTGGTGTATCGCCAAAGCCTGACAACATTCCGGGCAAGTTAGGCTGTATACAAAGATTACCAGGCCCGAGCCACTGTATATGAAAGATGGTGTCAGAGGAAGGGTGTCTTGTACCTACACTGGGGAGAGCTCAATCTGTTCCGTTAATTATTGCCTCCTGTGATGATGTGTCCAAGCAATAGTGTGCAGGAGTCATTCCTTTCGCATTGACCCCGTTGCTCCTGCACATGCCTGACCCAGAATAAACCTGAACATGGTATATAAAACTTGTCTTTTTTTCTGGTGTTCTGACAATAGGGTTACAACATTTAGCTTTTCCAAAAGTGTGATCATGGTGTCACAACTGTCACATGCAGGTGCCAAATGACATCATTAATCATTCCAAACAGGAAACTTACTGTTTTTAAGGATGTCATAATGGACACAATCAACAGGTACGGATAACTAATAGAACGTGTTCAATAAGGTGGTGTAAAAGATGCTGCACGGTGGTGAAAAAGGTGGTGTAAAAGACGAACTTTAAAATCATCATTTTATTTCAATTGAATTACATACTTGAACACGAGAACCCAAATTTCCGGTCAGGCCGGAAAATACTTGAAAATACTTGAACACGAGAACCCAAATTTCCCTTTTGGCAATTTCAAAACCCTTCAGTTTAGCAGCATTGGACAACATATTACAGCATTTTACATCATCTCAACCAATCAAATTTGCCGCTTACAGACCCCGCCAATGTTCTTGTTTCTCAAGATTGTGCAGGGTAAGGTGTTCCATGAACTCTCTAGTTGTGTTCGTGTTTGGGTAGGTTAGGCCATTCAGGTAATGGCAGGTAATTCAGGTAATTCATGGCAGGTAATTCCAGGATCATAATTCCAGGATTCCAGGATTCCATAATTCCAGGATAATAATGGCAGGTAATTCAGGTAATTATGGCACTGGCCTGGTCAGTGTTGTCTGCTCTGTTATTTGTCTGCCCTGTCGAGCATCGCTTTAAAACGATACAAGATAATTCAAACTCAAGAGGATACACAAGGAATTTAGACACAGGAGGCCATTCGGCCAATCATGCCTGTGCCACATCAACATAAATACCACACCGATTTATATAAAAAAAGAGATGCAAAATGTGTTTTTGGTTTTTTTTGTAGTTTTTTCTCTGAAAATTTTTGGTAGTTTTCTTCCTTCTGAGGGGGGAGAGAGGGAGTTGTTGGGAGAGAAACATACAACATCAACTACATACCACCCCTTGACAAGACCCTCATAGACTGCACTCTGCACGGAAGCATACAATCACCCATCCATGCTCAAGCTACCTAAAAGTTTTGCTAACATTCGTATACCCCTCTATCTCCAATACTTCCTGGTACCTATCTAATTCCAATTTAAACTTGTCAACTGTTTCTGTTACCACTTCCTTTCCAGGGAGATCATTCCATGCATTAACTATTCTCTGAGTAAAAGACCCTTGCCATATACTACCGTCTTAACTCTCCCCTTGATTACTCTCAGGCTACGGCCCTATCACTGTCTACTGTGTTGAATACGTATTCTGCACTTATTTTGTTTATACCCTTCATTATCTTATTTAACATGTCTATCTTATCCCCTATCTATCATAATTGCCTCCTTTCTAATGTATAAACCCTGTCTCATTCAGCCGCTCCTCATAGCTGAGTCTAGCTCGGCCCGGAATCAATCCAGTAGCCCTGCGATGAATCCTCTCCATGACAGATATGTCCATCCTAAGTTGTGGTGTGACCTAAGTTGTGGTGTGGTGACCAAAAGTGCACACAATATTCTAGATGGGGCCCTCGCTAAATTCCTATACAATGTGAAAATCATCTCCTTTGATTTAGAATTGATCCCCTACGAATACAACCTAAAACCCTGTTTGCTTTACCTATAGCTACCTGGTATTGTCATGTCTGCTAAGCCCCTGTACTTACTACCCCCAGATCCTTCTTCTGTGTGACACACTCCAATCATGGAATCTCTATTTTCATTATTCTTACCCATCCCCAGCACCCATCCTGGTGTTGGCTTAGCGGTTAGGGTGCCGGCTTAGGATCCGAGGATCCTGGGATCGAATCCCGGTCGATCGCTGAATTAACACCAGGGGGGTTGACTCAGCCTGTCATCCTTCTGAGGTCGGCAAATTGAGTACCAGTTCACTGGTAATTAATTCCCTTTGCGTCGCAAGAGGTGACTAACAGGGTTGGCGGCAGGAAGGGCATAAGGGCATCCGGCCATAAAACATTGCTTCAAAAAGGGGACCACGGTGCCCGAAAAAGGCCGACCCCCGCTCTGTGGGGAAAAATGGCCTCTAAAGGTGGTTCTTTCTTTTACCCATCCCCAGCACCTTACACATGTTTCGGTTCAATGGCATTTGCCAATCTTTTGCCCAATCTATGCAAGTATCAATACTTTCTGGAATCTGATATATACCCCCTCTGCTATCAACCTTGCCTCCAAGCTTTGTGTCATCTGCAAATTTGGAAAACCTACTCTTAACCCTACTATCCAAATCCTTGATGTATTATGAATAATAATGGTCTGCATACTGATCTCTGAGATACCCCATTACTTACTTCCTCCCACTCACTGCCACTCTTTGCTTCCTATCACAAAGCTACCTTCCGATCCAGTTAGCTACCTGACCAGCCACTCCGCAAGCCCTCATCTTGGCTATCAACCTCCTTTGTGGTACCTTATCAAATGCCTTCTTAAAGTCTAGATATACTATGTAAGTCCACTACCATTTCCTTATCCACCCAATCAGAAACTGCCTCGTAGAACTCCAAACGATTTGTCAGACAAGACCTACCTTTGGTAAACCCATGCTGTGACTGCCTTTAATTCGTTTGTATTTATTTAAATGGTTCCTCATCTGGTCCCTAATTAATGCTTCCAACACTTTCCCCACAACTGAAGCCAAACTAACAGGTCTGTAGTTCTCTAATTATTCTTTGGATCCTTTCTTAAATACCAGTTACATTTGCTACTCTCCAATCTTCTGGTACCTGTCCTGACTCCAGTGAGCTGTTAGATATCAGTTAACATATCGCTTACCTGCTCTGCCACCTCCCTCAACATTCTCGGGTTTGTATTATCTGCTTTATCTACTCTTAGATTTCCCAGCTGTTCCTTTACGTCCTCCACTCCACCTCCAGGAAAAGCCCTTCATCACCGCCTTAATAGATACTCTCAACGATTGGAAATTATCCTGCCTGTCCTTATGTAATTGTTGAAGCAAAATACCTGTTTAATAAGCCTGCCATCTCGCTTTCCTCACTAACCACTCTCCCTGTGCTATTCCTTAATGGGCCCACACTTGTCCTAACCTGTTCTTTACCCTTTATATACAGACTTGGCATTTAATATGGAATTTTTTTTTTCTTGACTTGGGTTTACTTTCTTAACTCAGTATATCAATCTGGTGAGTTTCTTTTACACTTTGGTGATTTATTTGTTAAAAGAACCATGTCACTGATTGTCTGTCGCAGCAAGAAGTCAACAACAGGATTATATCACAGGTGGCGTGGCAAAATGTAAGGACAGGTGCATTTGATGATTGGCTTCACAGTCGGGTATACAAGGGTTGTTGCGTTCTGTATTAGTGGAAAACAACTGCTGCACGTCTCCAAAAGTTATTGCCGCTTCCTCTGGAGATGGTCCGTCAACTCGACAATGCTGTTTGTCATGGAGTGGTGGCTTTACGGAATTACGGCATGAAACAGCGTGCTATTGCTCGGCAGTATGGCATCACTCAAGGTCAGGTGTGAAAGATCCTGAAACGAAATGCTCAGAGGGGTGTCCCTACTCCAATACCGAGGCCAGGACGTCCCCGCAGAACCACAAGGAGGGATGATCGCCAGCTGCACCGGTTAGTCCGCAATGGCCGTACCAAGTCAGCTAATCGGCTTAGGGCTGAGTGGCAGCAACTGACAAATGTGCCTGTATCCAGAAGGCTAGTCAACCAACGACTGGTTCAAGCAGGCTATCGTGCCAGGCGTCCCCTGAGAAAGCCACGCCTGGCCAGACAACACCGCCAGCGCCGATTGCAGTGGGGCAGAGAGCACCGTCAATGGCAGCCAGGAGACTGGAATCACGTGATCTTCAGTGACGAGTCTAGATTTCTGGTCTATCGTCAAGATGGCCACGTCCGAGTGCGCAGACAAGTGCATGAAGCCTACAACAAAGATTGTATAGTGCCAAGAGTCCAAGCTGGAGGTGGTGGGGTGACCGTTTGGGCTGCTTTTCATGCAGCGGGCAAAACTGACCTGGTTGTTCTGAATGGAAACCTGAACCAGTTCAAGTACAGGGCCATTCTGGAAGAAACATTGCTTCCATTTGCTCGTGCAATCTTTCGAGGAAACTTTGTCTTCCAAGATGACAATGCACGGCCTCATCGTGCTCGCATGATCCAACACTTTCTTGCTGACCGTGGTGTAGAGCATATGGAGTGGCCTGCCATGTCCCCGGACATGAATCCGAAAGAGAACTTGTGGGCAGAATTAACGCGTCAATTCGACCACTTGGACCAGCAGCCGACCTCTGTGTGTGAATTGTAGCAGGCTATTGTCACTGCATGGCAAGCGATTCCTGTCCAAACCTTGGCAAATCTCATGAACAGCATGCCTCAACGTGTACGTGCTCTCCTGAATGCTCGTGGGGGTTACACAAAGTACTGAACTGTAATTTTACTGTCTGTAATCCCAGTCTTAATTTAACTTTTGTTTTTGTTAAAAAAATTTTTGGCTAATGTGCAAAATAAAGAGATACTTCTGGAAAACGTACAGAAGTTTAACACAGTACTGTCCATGAATTGAGTTCGATATCAGTTTACATCACTTTCAAGGATCAATTTATTTGTTTCGAAATGTCAAATATGGTTTTTGTTTCTTTTAAAGGTCACATTAACAAAATCTAGAATAATTTCAACATAATTCCAATGAACTTTTGGTTCTAAGACATCTTGAAAAGTAAGTTCACCCCCACAAAAAAAATATTCCATATTAAATGCCAAGTCTGTACTTGAATAATGCTTTGATATTATGCTTAATATTCTTAGCCACGTCCT
The DNA here is from genome assembly GCF_964187855.1 of Myxine glutinosa. Taxonomy (NCBI): domain Eukaryota; kingdom Metazoa; phylum Chordata; class Myxini; order Myxiniformes; family Myxinidae; genus Myxine; species Myxine glutinosa. Next base: position 104,913,618 of record NC_136266.1, read on the forward strand.
TCTCATACTCTCTTTTGGCTTTGAGTTATTTTCTTAACCTGCCTCTGCTTACTCCGACACTGATATAAATCCAACTATAGTCCTGTTATTTTGTTCCTAATAAATACCTCTGCTTCACCTTGATAGCATTCCCCAATACCTTCTGCTTCTCTTCTCCTTAATAGTATTCCTTATCTCACTACTCAACCACCCTGGCCTTTCTCTCTCTGGTTTTATACCTCATTAGAATGTACTTACTCTGCACTCTACACATTTACTGCTTAAAGGTTTCCCATTTCTCTGATGCTCATTGCCCTCTTGTCAGCCTCTCCCAATCTACATCACCAAGTCTCTCTTCATACCCTCAAGTTTTGCCCTCCTGAAATCAAATAGCCTTACTCTACTATCCTGAGCCTTAACTCTTAACAAAATCTTTGCACACATGATCTAATGGTCACTTGATCGTAAATGCTCCCCTGCCTCCATCATATTGGGATCGTTACTTAAAAGGAGGTCTAACACTGAATGCCTCCTAGTGGGCCTATCTACAAACCGGGTTAAAAAGCAATCCTGGACTAGATCTAGAAAATTTTCATCTCCTCTGCCATTTCCCTGTTCCTGGACCAAATCTATCCCTGGAAAGTTAAAATCCCCCATAATCAGTACTCTTCCTTTACCACATGTCCTTCTGAATTATTCACGTATTCCTCTTTCCTTCTCTTCCCTCACACCAGGGGTCCTATAAAAGCATCCTCACAGTATCTTACTGTTTTTGCAATCTCTAATCTCGACCCATACAGATATCATCTACATTAATTCCCTCCTTAATGTATTTATTTATTTATTTCTCTCTCTCTCTCTTTCTCTCTCTCTCTCTCTCTCTCTCTCTCTCTCTCTCTCTCTCTCTCTCTCTCTCTCTCTCTCTGTCTCTCTCTGTCTCTCTCTGTCTCTCTCTGTCTCTCTGTCTCTGTGTCTCGTGTCTGTCTCCCTGTCTCCGTCTCTCTCTCAATGCAATGATGTCATTTACCCAGATTGTTACACCACCTCCTATTTTCTCCTTCCTATCACACCAATACACCAATACACCTTGTAGCCTTATAATCCTGTCCTCCAGTTACTCTCCTCATTAAGCCATGCCTCACTTACTGTAACTACTCGTATATTGTACTCCTCGTCACCTACTTTGGCCTCACTCTTCCATCTTATTATTGGAACTCTTGGCAATGGTATAGAATAAGTTTAACTTTTCCCTTCCTGAAATTATATTTTCTTGCCTAGCCTTACAAATCACAATTGTATCTTCATTTCCTTTATATCCTCCTCATCCTCCATTGACCTAAAAAAAAGCCTGAGGTCCTCCCTCAATTCCCACTGTAAACCTTCCTGGCCCCTTTCTATTTCGCATATGTCCATCATTCTGGAAACACTCCCTTTACCTCTGAAATGATTCCCGCTGCCTCTTAAATGCAAAACCTTCCTCCCTCCACCTTCTTCCAGCCATTGGTTGGCATCTATTGCTCTGCTCATCGTTTCTATTCCACTTCCTAATCTTGGGAGAATCCCAGAAAACGTTACCTTACAACCTTTTGCTTTCAGCTGCTTACCCAATATCCTGCATCTATTTTTCAAATCCTCCGAGTAAACTTTCCCCACATCATTTGCTCCTAGGTGTACCACAACCAATGTCTTCCCCGTTAGGAAAGGATAATAAGGGTAATAAAGATCACAAGTCAGAATTGGGGATGACGAGAGTGAATAGATGGCGATGCTTGAATCACTAAGGAAGCGTGAGACCTCTGGAAGATGTTCTCTAGAAGGGAGAAGCGAGGAATAAAAAGAATTGAGGTGTGCGGTCAGCCTGGATTTCAGAATTTCTGGACACGTGGCAGATTTGTCTCCAATTGCGAGCGTCAACTCAAGTCTCCCCTATTGACATATGTACGATGAAATTGTGAAGTGTCTGTTCGGAAAGTAATTCGGGAGGTCTTTGTGACGAGACCAACCAATCATGTGGTGCCGTCCATGTTTTCACCCCTGTCTGTCTGTGAGCAGGATATCTCAAAAAGTTGTGGATGGATTTGGATTGAATTTCGTCAAGTGAACAGGTTGGGTGTGTGTCAAGGAAGAATTGATTTCATTTTGGTGAAGATCTGCATCCAGATCCAGATCCGAGAATTTTCCAAGTGTTCTTCGCCATTGAGAGATGGGGCAAAAAACAATATATTGTACGATATGTCAAAGAGTTGTGGACGAGGCCGATTAGATTTGAGTTCAGGTCCGGATCCAGATAATGCCTATCTATGGGATACAAAACGTAAACAGTTCAGCTGGATGGAGGTATGCTCTATACCGAGTGCTGTTCTAGTTAGTCCGGCTCCCGCACAGCGGGAAGGCGCTTCAATATATGGCTGTCCTTGCTTCCATCTGTCCCTCAAAAATGATGAACAACCTTACTAAACCCACCGTGTTTAATTCTAAAAGATCTAAAGTGTAATTCTAATGGGTGATTCTGAAGGGTATGAGAGGGTAATTGAAATGGGTTATAAAGTGTAATTATAAAGGGTTTCGTTCATTTCTAGGCTTTGCCTATTTCATATTTAAAATGCCAAACTAAACCGCTTCCTTTGGACACTGGTGCGATTTGCTTTTACAATATTTATTTTTGTATACAGAACCGAGGCTCGTGTAAGAGCTAATACATTGAACATGAAAACATGCACAGACACAAAAAACATACAATGAAGGGAGCGGGAGACAAGAGGGGGAGGGAGGGAAGCACACAAGCACAACAACAGTAGAGAACAGGGATGTTGGTAGATCTGTGGAAGGGGGGGGGGGCGGGGGCTGGGGAGGAGGGAGGGGTACACGGTATAAAGCAAATTAACACTACTTGGAATTTCATTCAATTATTTGAGCTTTTTGTCATCACATTTTCAACAAAGCTCTATTATGAGAATATGGAGAAATCAAATGAATAATTTTGTCAAAAGATGAAGGGCCAACGTCACATAAAATTCATCCAATTGACCTGAAATTTTAAGGATGTGCACATTGCGTCATTTAATTGGTTCACCAATCAAAAGCGACAAGCTGATTTTTTTTTTTTTTTTTTTTTTAGATCAAAAGGTCAACGGTTGCATAAAATTATTTTCCATCTGACGTGAAATTTAAGCAGGGTTTGTATATTGGATTACTGAAGCCTATTGATATTGAGGTCAAAGTCGCTTAAAATTGTAATTTTATTTCGTATTGCTTTGAGCTGTTTTCATCATGTTTAGTATACGGAACAAGACCGAATACAAACGGGCACGAACGTGCTCTGCATTTTCAGATTTTTTTTTTTTTTTTTGGATACAAGATCGAGGCTCGTGAAAGAGCTAACATTAATCACACAAAAAGTCAAACCGACACACAAAAAACAAGGGGAGCGGCAGACAAGATGGAGAGAGAGGGGGAAGGACACGAACAACATTTGAGAGCAGGGACATCGGGAGAAATGTGGGAGGGGGATGGCTTGGGGGCAGGTGGGAGAGGTATAAAACATATGAACACTGCAAGGGCTCTGGGGTGAATTAGCGGGGGTAGAAAAGATCAAGGTTTTGGATGGGGGAAGACAAGAGATGGTGGTGAACAGCTGTTTTAAAGACCTGGAGGGGGGAGTTTGTTCCAGAGGCGGGAGAAAAGGGGAATGAAAGAGTGAAGGTGAGCAGAGAGCCTAGATTTTGGCAGTTTAACAATAAGAGGGTTGCAGGCAGATATTGTGCGACCTGAAGGAATATTGGGGGAACAGAGCACAGAGAGAGCTGGGGGAGCGAGGCCGGAGAGGAGTCGGTAGAAGACAGAAAGACCACCAACCTGCCTGCGGTGAGTGAGTGAGAGGCCCTCGGAGTTAACCATCGCAGGAGATTCCAATGATTCTGAAAGCTTTGGCCTCAACAGCGTGAAGACGAGCTAGGTGTGAGGCAGGAACACCAGCCCAGAGGGGTGAACAGTATTCCATTGAGCTGTGGATGAAAGCCTTATATGTGGTGAGGAGCTCAGGTGTGCCAAGGAGTTTCTAGTTCAAAATGGTTCTTTATATTCGTCTTTTAATAATGTGAGAACACCAAATAGCAATTTATAAACGGGATCGTCTCATAAAAACACCCGTGTATCTAACATTTTCAACCACCACCCTCTTCCTTCCACAACCCACTACTACAAGTGTGTACGTATTCAATAATTACCCTTACGATGGCTCCTGTTTACATCAATAAACTAAAACTGCTCTACGATTATTACATCATTTAAATACTTGTACCAAGTTTCATTTAAATCCATTGAACTGTTCTCAAGTTATCACATTTATACCGGACATGACCTCTGACCTTTGACCTCAACCACAAAATTTAATTAGTTTATGTTTACATCATTCTAGGGCAAAGGGGGGCATTAAGCTCCAGGGGGCATTAGGCACCACTACATTATAAATGCATTATATTTACCTTCAAGATTTACAATGTAGTGGAGCCTAATGCCCCCTGGAGCTTAATGCCCCCCTTTGCCCTACATACCTGTACCAAGTTTTAATTAGATCACCAGCCGTTCTCAAGTAATAGACCTATTGCAGACTTGGACCTTTGACCTCTTGACCACAAAATCTAATTAGTTAATCTTTACATCATTATACATATCTGTACCAAGTTTTAATTAGTTCACTTCAGCCGTTCTCAAGTTATAGAATATAGACCTATAACAGACTTTGACCTATTGGCCCCAAATTCTAATCAATTAATCTTTACATCATTATACATACCTGTACCAAGTTTGAATTCGATCACTTCAGCCGTTCTCAAGTTACAGACATATTAAAGACTTGATCTCTTGACCGCAAAATCTAATCAGTTCATCTTTACATCAATCTATATAATTGTACCAAATTTGGTCAGAATCCCATCACTGGTTCACAAGTTATTACGGTAACAGGATTTTTTTTTACATAACATGACCTCTGACCGTTGGCATTTGACCTTGTGACCCCAAAATCTAATCAGTTCATCTTTACCTCATTATACATGCCTGCACCAAGTTTGATTAAGATCCCTCCAGCCGTTCTCAAGTTCAGAGAACCTATCACGGACGGCCGACGGACAACCGACAGACAACGACTTCGTCGGCAGAAGCATAACAAAGAAACCTTTTATTAACATCCAATGGACATCCGCGTTAGCAGGTGTGCCGAGCGATCCAACCAGAAGGTTGGATCAAAAATGGCTCCAGCGCGCTCGATTGACCGCCCCTCCCAAGCTTTTCCAGGACAAAGAATCGAAAAACAAGGCGCATGGGCTATGGCTTGAAATTACTTAAATTTGGAACTCGATTGGACATTCGAAAGAACTTATGCAAGGAATATCATTTTGAAGTTTCACCAAACTCTATCGATGAAGTGGTATTACCTACTCCGACCATGTGTCCTCACGTACTCCACCCTCCACGCGTCCCGGTTCGTCACACCTGAACTTGAAGGGGTCCGTCAACGGTCCACGATGTTTGTATGTTACCTTGCTATAGCGACCCAAGGATCCAGGTGAACTTGCACCTGCATTCACCGACAACAGTTGGTTGCGAAAATAAAAAACACAACATAAAAATGTACATAATGCATTGTGCTGAAGTAATTTAATAAATCGCCGCTTTGACAACGAATTAATGCAAATCATGGATCGCGCTTCGTTCGATCTTTACGAAGAAGAGTTCGAATCTTAAATGTACGAAGAAGAGTGAAGTTGGAAATCAAAACAACATTAAACAACATTGCAAGATAGAAACACAAATACAAGATAAACATTGTGATTCGTGCATACAGTACAAATACAGTAATTGGAAGCAACGGTCGAGAAGAGATCTCGCGATATTTCCTTGACATGGGGGATGAAATATCGCGATACTTCAACACGTCTAACGGCGCTCTGCAAAGTACATCTCGTAGATCGTCTATGAATCGCAGGCATTTCCTCAATTATCCTTTTACCTCAAATTCCATCGTCAGCCAAGGTAAATGTTTTCCACACGTTTTCGCTTCTTGCGTTTGTCAGGCCACTTGCACTTACTTGCAGTGTGCCGTTTCGGTTTCGACCATTGGTGGTTTTGATGCTCGGAGGGATTTTCGTGAGTGTCGTGCGCTTGTCACTGGTGGAACTTGATGTTTGAATAGAAGTGAAGTTTTATATTTGCGAGATGGCGTATCTCGAGTGAGGGGTGGTTGTTGTATTTTGCGTTGTGGTGACCACTTGATCGTGCTTCATGTCTGGCGCTCCCTCGTGGTGCTGGTGGTGGTGGTGGTCCTGGTCCTGGTGGTCCTGCCCATCTGCACATCTACCCTGAGTGAACTTGTACTTTCATTCTTATTGCAGGTTCCCTTTGCTGTGCACTCTGCTGCACAAACTACGGACGTGCCATGGATGAAAACAGTGTGGAGGTGAAACTCGATCTCTTGTTTGTTATGGTAACATTGCTTTAGTTTAAGTAGTCTGTAGCCAGGTGTTCATTGTGGGTCATGGCTGCATTAATTTGTTTACAATGATATATTGCAGGTTTTGTTGTAAAGCCACGTGGATAATATTGTGTGTATCTGTGAACTAATAGAAATGCTAAACAAGGGGGTTTCTATTTTTCTTAGTCACCTACCGGTTTCGCCATCTCGGTCTGTATTCACATCCTCACAGCCTCACATCTTATTTCATCACATTCCACTTGCCTGGATGGACACAGCCGCACATCGTATTCCCTCATCACATTCCACTTGCCTGGATGGGCACAGCCTCATCTTATTCCCTCATCACATTCCACTTGCCTGGATGGGCACAGCCGCACATCGTATTCCCTCATCACATTCCACTTGCCTGGATGGGCACAGCCGCACATCGTATTCCCTCATCACATTCCACTTGCCTGGATGGGCACAGCCGCACATCTTATTCCCTCATCACATTCCACTTGCCTGGATGGGCACAGCCGCACATCGTATTCCCTCATCACATTCCACTTGCCTGGATGGGCACAGCCGCACATCTTATTCCCTCATCACATTCCACTTGCCTGGATGGGCACAGCCGCACATCGTATTCCCTCATCACATTCCACTTGCCTGGATGGGCACAGCCGCACATCGTATTCCCTCATCACATTCCACTTGCCTGGATGGGCACAGCCGCACATCTTATTCCGTCATCACATTCCACTTGCCTGGATGGGCACAGCCGCACATCTTATTCCCTCATCACATTCCACTTGCCTGGATGGGCACAGCCGCACATCTTATTCCGTCATCACATTCCACTTGCCTGGATGGGCACAGCCGCACATCTTATTCCGTCATCACATTCCACTTGCCTGGATGGGCACAGCCGCACATCTTATTCCCTCATCACATTCCACTTGCCTGGATGGGCACAGCCGCACATCTTATTCCCTCATCACATTCCACTTGCCTGGATGGGCACAGCCGCACATCGTATTCCCTCATCACATTCCACTTGCCTGGATGGGCACAGCCACACATCTTATTCCCTCATCACATTCCACTTGCCTGGATGGGCACAGCCGCACATCTTGTTGCCTCATCACACCCCACTTGCCTTGATGGGCACAGCCTCACATCTTTCTTATTCCCTCATCCATTCCCACTTGCCTTGATGGGCACAGCCTCACATCTTATTCCGTCATCACATCCCCCTTGCCTTGATGGGCACAGCCTCATCTTATTCCCTCATCACATCCCACTTGCCTTGATGGGCACAGCCTCACATCTTATTCCCTCATCACATCCCGCTTGCCTTGTTCGGCACAGCCTCACATCTTATTCCCTCATCACATCCCACTTATCTTGATGGGCACAGCCTCATCTTCTTGCCTCATTACATTCAACTTGCCATGATGGGCACAGCCTCACATCCTATTCCCTCATCACATCCCGTTTGCCTTGATGGGCACAGCCACACATCTTATTTCCTCATTACATCCTGCTTGCCTTGATGGGCACAGCCGCACATTTTATTTCCTCATTACATCCTGCTTTCCTTGATGGGCACAGCCTCATCTTATTGCCTCATTACATCCCACTTGCCTTGGTGGGCACAGCCTCACATCTTATTTCCTCATTACATCCTGCTTGCCTTGATGGGCACAGCCGCACATTTTATTTCCTCATTACATCCTGCTTTCCTTGATGGGCGCAGCCTCATCTTATTTCCTCATTACATCCTGCTTGCCTTGATGGGCACAGCCGCACATTTTATTTCCTCATTACATCCTGCTTGCCTTGATGGGCACAGCCACACATCTTATTTCCTCATCACAATCCACTTGCCTGGATGGGCACAGCCACACATCTTATTTCCTCATCACATCCCGCTTGCCTTGATGGGCACAGCCGCACATCTTGTTGCCTCATCACACCCCACTTGCCTTGATGGGCACAGCCTCACATCTTATTCTCTCATCACATCCCACTTACCTTGATGGGCACAGCCTCATCTTTCTTATTCCCTCATCCATTCCCACTTGCCTTGATGGGCACAGCCACACATTTTATTTCCTCATTACATCCTGCTTTCCTTGATGGGCACAGCCTCATCTTATTGCCTCATTACATCCCACTTGCCTTGATGGGCACAGCCACACATCTTATTCCCTCATCACATCTTGCTTGCCTTGATGGGCACAGCCACACCTTATTACCTCATTACATCCTGCTTGCCTTGATGGGCACAGCCTCACATCTTATTCCCTCATTACATCCTGCTTGCCCTGATGGGCACAGCCACACATCTTATTACCTCATCACATCCCGCTTGCCTTGATGGGCACAGCCGCACATCTTGCCTCATCACACCCCACTTGCCTTGATGGGCACAGCCTCACATCTTATTTTCTCATCACATCCCACTTACCTTGATGGGCACAGCCTCATCTTTCTTATTCCCTCATCCATTCCCACTTGCCTTGATGGGCACAGCCACACATCTTATTCCCTCATCACATCTTGCTTGCCTTGATGGGCACAGCCACACCTTATTCCCTCATTACATCCTGCTTGCCTTGATGGGCACAGCCTCACATCTTATTCCCTCATTACATCCTGCTTGCCCTGTTGGGCACAGCCACACATCTTATGACCTCATTACATCCTGCTTGCCTTGATGGGCACATCCACACATCTTATTGCCTCATCACACCCCACTTGCCTTGATGGGCACAGCCTCACATCTTATTGCCTCATCACACCCCACTTGCCTTGATGGGCACAGCCTCACATCTTATTACCTCATTACATCCTTCTTGCCTTGATGGGCACAGCATCACATCGTATTACCTCATTACATCCTGCTTGCCTTGATGGGCACAGCCACACATCTTATTCCCTCATCACATCTTGATGGGCACAGCCACACCTTATTCCCTCATTACATCCTGCTTGCCTTGATGGGCACAGCCACACCTTATTCCCTCATTACATCCTGCTTGCCTTGATGGGCACATCCGCACATCTTATTCCCTCATTACATCCTGCTTGCCTTGATGGGCACAGCCACACCTTATTCCCTCATTACATCCTGCTTGCCTTGATGGGCACATCCGCACATCTTATTCCCTCATTACATCCTGCTTGTCTTGATGGGCACATCCGCACATCTTATTCCCTCATTACATCCTGCTTGTCTTGATGGGCACATCCGCACATCTTATTCCCTCATTACATCCTGCTTCCTTGATGGGCACATCCGCACATCTTATTCCCTCATTACATCCTGCTTGCCTTGATGGGCACATCCGCACATCTTATTCCCTCATTACATCCTGCTTGTCTTGATGGGCACATCCGCACATCTTATTCCCTCATTACATCCTGCTTGTCTTGATGGGCACATCCGCACATCTTATTCCCTCATTACATCCTGCTTGTCTTGATGGGCACATCCACACACCTTATTGCCTCATTACATCCTGCTTGCCTTGATTGGCACAGCCGCACATCGTATTCCCTCATTACATCCTGCTTGCCTTGATGGGCACAGCCGCACATCTTATTCCCTCATTACATCCTGCTTGTCTTGATGGGCACATCCACACATCTTATTGCCTCATTACATCCTGCTTGCCTTGATGGGCACATCCGCACATCTTATTCCCTCATTACATCCTGCTTGTCTTGATGGGCACATCCACACATCTTATTGCCTCATTACATCCTGCTTGCCTTGATGGGCACATCCGCACATCTTATTCCCTCATTACATCCTGCTTGTCTTGATGGGCACATGCACATCTTATTCCCTCATTACATCCTGCTTGCCCTGATGGGCACATGCACACATCTTATTCCCTCATTACATCCTGCTTGTCTTGATGGGCACATCCACACATCTTATTGCCTCATTACATCCTGCTTGCCTTGATGGGCACATCCGCACATCTTATTCCCTCATTACATCCTGCTTGTCTTGATGGGCACATCCACACATCTTATTGCCTCATTACATCCTGCTTGCCTTGATGGGCACATCCGCACATCTTATTCCCTCATTACATCCTGCTTGTCTTGATGGGCACATGCACACATCTTATTCCCTCATTACATCCTGCTTGCCTTGATGGGCACAGCCTCATCTTATTGCCTCATTACATCCTGCTTGCCTTGATGGGCACATCCACACATCTTATTACCTCATTACATCCTGCTTGCCTTGATGGGCACAGCCTCATCTTATTGCCTCATTACATCCTGCTTGCCTTGATTGGCACAGCCGCACATCTTATTACCTCATTACATCCTGCTTGCCTTGATGGGCACAGCCTCATCTTATTGCCTCATTACATCCTGCTTGCCTTGATGGGCACATCCGCACATCTTATTCCCTCATTACATCCTGCTTGCCTTGATTGGCACAGCCGCACATCTTATTCCCTCATTACATCCTGCTTGTCTTGATGGGCACATCCACACATCTTATTCCCTCATTACATCCTGCTTGCCTTGATTGGCACAGCCGCACATCTTATTCCCTCATTACATCCTGCTTGCCTTGATGGGCACAGCCTCACATCTTATTGCCTCATTACATCATGCTTGCCTTGATGGGCACATCCGCACATCTTATTACCTCATTACATCCTGCTTGCCTTGATTGGCACAGCCGCACATCTTATTCCCTCATTACATCCTGCTTGCCTTGATGGGCACAGCCTCATCTTATTCCCTCATTACATCCTGCTTGCCTTGATGGGCACAGCCTCACATCTTATTGCCTCATTACATCATGCTTGCCTTGATGGGCACATCCGCACATCTTATTCCCTCATTACATCCTGCTTGCCTTGATTGGCACAGCCGCACATCTTATTGCCTCATTACATCCTGCTTGCCTTGATGGGCACATCCGCACATCTTATTACCTCATTACATCCTGCTTGCCTTGATGGGCACAGCCTCATCTTATTCCCTCATTACATCCTGCTTGCCTTGATTGGCACAGCCGCACATGTTATTCCCTCATTACATCCTGCTTGCCTTGATGGGCACAGCCTCACATCTTATTGCCTCATTACATCATGCTTGCCTTGATGGGCACATCCGCACATCTTACCTCATTACATCCTGCTTGCCTTGATTGGCACAGCCGCACATCTTATTCCCTCATTACATCCTGCTTTCCTTGATGGGCACAGCCTCATCTTATTGCCTCATTACATCCTGCTTGCCTTGATGGGCACAGCCTCATCATATTGCCTAATCACACCCCACTTGCCTTGATGGGCACATCCGCACATCTTATTGCCTCATTACATCCTGCTTGCCTTGATGGGCACATCCGCACATCTTATTGCCTCATTACATCCTGCTTGCCTTGATGGGCACATCCGCACATCTTATTGCCTCATTACATCCTGCTTGCCTTGATGGGCACATCCGCACATCTTATTGCCTCATTACATCCTGCTTGCCTTGATGGGCACATCCGCACATCTTATTACCTTGATTGCATTCGTCATGCGATTCGTACGTCGGGATTGACAGGTGTGTTTGAGCTGATTCGTCTGGTTTCATTTCTGACCCAACAACAATTTGTGCCCTTTGCAAGCAGAGCTTTTATTCAAATTCTGCCATCTTTTTGAATGACATTCATTGGTGGAGGTTAAACATATTTCACTGTGTTTCATGAAGAATAGAGAAGTTATCGCTGGCACCTTGATCTAATTGCTGCCAAACTTGCCTTCAATCAAACGTCAGGCCTGGCTAGCCGGTTCATAAAAAAATATTTGGGCCAAAACGTTCCTCCTGCCAAACCCACGATAAGGTGGGATATTTGGGGCTGTTAAAGTAGTGTTGTAGCAGTAGTGTTTGTTGTACTAGATTTTCCTTTTATGTTTCATGCCGTGAATCCATCCAGGTGTGGGTGGCGGGAAGGAGGGTGAGGTGGGTCGGGGTGGGGGTGAGGGTGGGGTTGAAAGTGTAGGTGAAAGGGGTCGTGGATATATATACCTTATTATTTTTCAGGTAAATACATCCATTGTTGGTAACTTTGTTCAACAGTTGTACCTTTATTTTACTCATTTGTATCGTAGGTGTTTCTCTTGAAATTATATCCAAAGGCATCTCGTAATCTTGATCCATCTAACCCCCAAGTTGTTGATAATGCCGTCATTATTTTTACAAAAGTGATGATTAATAACTATGCTGTTTTAATACCCACTTTGTTCGAAAATGTTTTTTTGCATACAAAGTCGAGGCTCGTAGATGGGCTGGAACAGTGCATCGATCAGGACATAACAGAACAAAAGGAAGAGCAGAGAGAGAGGGGGGAGTGGGGCGGTGGAACACACCAGCAGCAGCAATTGGGGACAAAATGGAGGGGTTTTGGAGAAATATGGGATATGCCCAGCCAATTGGCATGGTGTCAATGGAAACCACCCCAGAGGAGGAAGAGAGAGTTGGGGTGAGTGGTTGAAAGTTGGTCCATGTTGTCTGAGAGGGAGAAAGATCACGAATATAGAGTCATCGTTGTTTGGATAGGAGTACGATACAACACAGAAAAACAAGAGTTGGGTGGAGCCATACAGGGACACTGATAAATGGAGTTCATGATGTAAATGCAACTCGGCAGCCAGGTCGGGGTTCAGGCCTATCAAATCGTAGGAGAGAATAGCCAAGGAGAGACATTAAGGATTTGGGTACGTCATGTGAGGAAGGATTCTGATGAACAGATTATGCCCGGTTTATCAGCAGTGGCCTGGATTGAGTGATCTGTCAGGTTGGCGTGGATGCCTCGGATGTTTGAGGTCCACAAGTTGGGCATAGTGGAGGAGGCACTGCTGACGGGGTGCAGAAATGTGGAAAGGGGCTCGAAGAAGGGTGGGTAGGGTAGGAAGTTGGGAGGGGGAGCGGCGATTGTTGGGTTAGGGGGTAGAAGGGAGGAGATGGGAGGAGTCGAGGAGTAGGGAGATGGATGTTGGGGGGACATGGGAGTCTGAGTTGGAGTGAGGGGGAAGATGTGAGGGGAAGATGGGTGGTGATGGGGTGAGGGGAAGATGGGTGGTGATGGGGTGAGGGGAAGATGGGTGGTGATGGGGTGAGGGGAAGATGGGTGGTGATGGGGTGAGGGGAAGATGGGTGGTGAGGGGAAGATGGTTGGTGAGGGGATTATGGGAGTAGGTGGGGTGAGGATGCAGCAGAAAGAAGGGACACGGCAAAGGAGTGGTGTTGGAAAGGTTCAGGTATGTGGGGGAGGGTAATGACATGGAGGGTGTGACACCGTTTATGGACGTGAAGTGGAAAAACCTCTGCAAACTGGACTTCTCAAGATTCCCAATCTGGATATATGGAGATGGACATCATTGGAGAGGTGAAATGAATGGTTGTTGAAAGCACAGAGGGAAGTGATGCTGTATGTATGGGAGGATGGTTTATTGACCAAGTGTTTAGGAGTGACCTGCTTGGGAAATGAGCACGGTAAAGAAATGGGGGAATACATTGGATGGAGAAGAACAAATGGAGTACTCCTGAAGGATAAATAAGGAAAGTGAAGCATTTTAAAATGTTATTGAAAGCTTTTCATTCAACCGAGATTCAGTTTGGAGATATTGAGAGAAGGAAAGGATAAAGAATGAGTGAAGGGAGGAAGGAAGTACAGGCAGATCGAGTTTGTTTTTATTTTTTGGGAGGAGAGGTGTGTGTGTGTGTGTGTGTGTGTGTGTGTGTGTGTGTGTGTGTGTGTGTGTGTGTGTGTGTGTGTGTGTGTGTGTGTGTGTGTGTGTGTGTGTGTGTGTGTGTGTGTGTGTGTGTACATGACGTCATGCGGAGCATAAAAATGTACAGACATATGTACATAAAATGTACAGACATAAAAACAAGAAGACGTCATGCGGAGCACGATACTTGCAAAATCCGCCTCCTCCTCCCCCCCCAAGAAAAAAATTTCCATTGATACAGCAAATTGTCTTTCATCAAGATTAAAATTGACAATCTTGATCAAAGCTCAGGTCAATAGGAAGAAAAGTGACGATTTTGATAATTGATGAAAAATGATAATTTTGGAAGGTTGACCTTGAGTTGACCTTTGACCTTTTGACCTCAAAAATAGTTTGTTTCCCTATTTAGTGGCTCAATGTGCAAATGCTGTTAAATTTTTCAAGTCGATTCGATGAAAATTGAGGATTTTAGAAATGTGGCCTATGTTGACATTTTGACCTCAAATATACTTGGTGGTTGAATTCAGTGACCAGATATGCAAGTTCTCTTCAAATTTCAAGTCAATCGGATGAACATTGAGGATTTTAGAAATTTGGCAAAGTTGATGACCTTTGGCCTATGTTGACCTTTTGACCCCAAAAACAATAGGCTT
>NC_136266.1:104933475-105005975 GCF_964187855.1 Myxine glutinosa
TTGGTGAACTGTCGCTGGGCGGAGGAGGTGACCCAGCAGCTGGATACACTGCATCAATGTGGACTGGCAAAGCAAGAAGATGGTGACAAGGACAGGTAGGTGGATTTATGTGTTCAAATTTGAACCTTGTGAAGTTATAGTGATGATGTTACATGTTCATTGATCAAGGGTGGCAGTAGTAAAATTTTGTATTGGTGTGTATTGGCTAAGTCCTCGGTGTCAGCAGTAAAATAAATCAGATTGAACTAGAATGGCACTTGGAAGAGGGCATACCTCCGCCAGGCTGAACAGTTTGTTTTGTATCCCACTGATAGGCCAGATCTGGATTAGGATCTGCACCAATATCTAATCGGCTGGTTCTTGTCTCCTAACCAACTCGTCCACCAGGTTTAGTTATAACCCATCCACAACTTTTTCAAATATCATGTTGTGGCGGACACGATGGCTCGCTGGCGCGGTGACATCATTCCACGCACCAAGAGGGTGTCGGCCACGCCCGAGGGGTAGGCGTGGCCTCGGGATATACACGGGGCGCGCAGCCCCGAGCACTTCAGTGCTATAGTTGAGCTTTTGAATAAAGACTCTTTTTGGTTACCCGCGTTGTTGCTTATCTTCTTGGCAAACAAGTCGTGCGCATGGCACCGCACTTCACTGGTGACCTCGACGCTGGTTCAGCCGCCGCTGACCAACAGAACGCGCCAATGTCAAGCAACGCGGTCACGGGAAGCTCCCTGAGTTTTGGGAAGCTCAGGCCGAGGTATGGTTCGTGCAGGCCGAGGCACAGTTCCAACTTCGAGGCGTAACGGCGGATGAGACGCGTTATTACCACGTCATCGCCGCCCGAGTCGTGTCCGTCCTGCGGAACCCACCGGCCGACCACAGGTACGAGGCGCTCAAGCGTCTCCTCATCGCCACGTTCGGCCTCACGGAGTGCGAACGGGCAGACCGCCTCCTGGACCTTCCCGAACTCGGCAACACACGACCATCGGTCCGGATGGACTACATGCTGTCGCTGCTGGGTGACAAAGCCCTGGATTTTTTTTAATTCCGGGCGCTCTTTCTATGCCAGCTGCCGGCACAGGTACGCCTCGCGTTGGCCGGTTCCACAATAAAGGAACCCCGCGCTCTGGCCGTCCAGGCCGACAAGTTTTTCGCGGCTTGTGACACGCGGGCGAGAGTCGGTGCGACCGTCGCGGATCCCGAGGCTGATGCTGCTGCACACCTCGTGTATCCCGAGGCTGATGCCGATGCACACCTCGTGGCCGCCGCCACGCCCCGCCCACCACCACCGCAAAAGCCGCGGCCTCCGCCTCCGCCACAAACCTGGTGCCGTTTCCACGCCAGGTTTGGCCACAAGGCTAGGAATTGTTGCCCGCCGTGCTCGTTTGGCAAGTCAGGAAACGCCCGGGCCGGCGCTCGGTAGCGGCTTTGAGCGTCGGCCTTTCCGGCAGCCTCCTTTTTGTCACGGACACCTTGTCCGGGCGTCGCTTCCTCTGCGACACAGGCGCACAGGTGAGCGTTATCCCCGCCTCCACGTCCGACAAGCGAACCGCGGGCCGGGGCCCCGCGTTGCTTGCAGCCAACGGTACACCCATATGCACATTCGGGAAGCGCTGCCTCTCCCTGCGGTTCGGAGGGCAACTCCTTCAATGGACGTTCGTAACCGCCAGCGTGCCCATGGCATTGCTCGGTGCGGACTTCCTATGTGCAAATGGATTGTTGGTGGACGTGAAGCACAGACGCCTCGTCCAGGCCGAAACGTTCAGCTCGCTTGCTTGCGCGCTGAGCAGTTCGTTGGGCAGCTCCCTGAGCGGCTCGCCCAAGCAGCTTGCTGAGCGGTTCGGTCCCGGCGAGGTTGGTCTGTACGCTTCCGGCAGCGGACGAGTTCACCCGCCTCCGCGCCAGCTTCCTGGCCCTCACGCGGCCCACCTTCTCGGCGGTGGGTGTCAAGCACGGGGTGGAGCATCACATCCCCACCGTCGGGCCACCGGTCTACGCCCGGGCACGCCGCCTCGAGCCGACGAAGCTCGCGGTGGCGAAGGCAGAGTTCGCTACGCTGGAGCGGCTGGGCATCGTACGGTGCTCCACGAGCGCTTGGGCGTCGCCACTGCACATCGTGCCGAAGCCCGGCAGGGGATGGTGGCCGTGCGGAGACTACCGCCGCCTCAACGATGCCACCACCCCCGACCGCTACCCGGCCCCTCACATTCAGGACTTTTCCGCCCGGTTGGCGAAAATGTCCTTCTTTTCTAAGGTGGACCTCATCCGTGGATACCACCAGGTCCCCGTCAGGCCGGAGGACATACCAAAGACGGCCGTCATTACACCATTCGGCCTCTTCGAGTTTCTTTGGATGCCCTTCGGGTTGAAGAATGCGGCTCAGGCGTTCCAACGGTTGATGGACAGCGTCTTGCGCGACTTGGATTGCGTTTACGTCTACCTGGACGACATCCTCGTCGCAAGCGCGTCCCGCGAAGAGCACCTCCGCCACATCCGCACGCTCTTCGAATGCCTGGGCCAGCATGGCCTGATCGTAAACACCGCCAAGTGCCGGTTCGGCGTCGCCGAAATCGACTTTTTGGGGCACCGCGTCACCAGGCCCGGGGCCACACCCTTACCGGCAAAGGTGGAGGCGGTCAAGGGGTTTCCGCGCCCCCGCACTATCAGGGGGCTCCAGGAGTTCCTGGGCATGGTGAACTTTTACCACCGTTTCCTGCCCCACGTCGCCCAGCTCCTGCGCCCCCTGCACGAGGCCCTCCGGGGGAAGGCGGGCAAAGGTGACGTTGTTTGGACCGAGCAGATGGACGCGGCGTTCGCGGGCGCGAAGCTCGCCTTAGCTAACGCCACCATGCTCGCGCACCCGGCGCTCGATGCACCGATCGCCCTCACCACCGACGCGTCGGACTACGCGGTGGGCACGGTGCACGAGCAATGGGTGCGTGGTGCTTGGCAACCGCTGGCGTTTTTCAGCCGGCAGCTTCGCCCGCACGAACGCCGGTACAGCACCTTCGACCGCGAGTTGCTCGGGCTCCACCTGGCGGTCCGGCACTTCCGCCATCTGCTCGAGGGCCGTTCGTTCACGGCCTTCGTCGACCACAAGCCCCTGGTCTTCGCGATGGCCAAGGTCGCCGAGCCCTGGTCGGCCCGGCAGCAGCGTCACCTCTCGGCCGTGTCCGAGTACACGACGGACATCCAGCACGTCGCGCGAAAGGACAACCCGGTGGCGGATTGCCTTTCCCGGTCCGTCGCCCACGCGGTCCACCTCGGGATCGACTATGCCCGGATGGCGGCGGACCAGACTGCAGACCCCGACGTCCAGGCCTTGCGGACCGCCGTCATGGGCCTCCGCGTCACCGAGGTGCCGTTTGACGGCACGGACACGGCCCTCTTGTGCGACGTCTCCCTCGGGCGGCCTCGCCCCATCGTGCCCGCGGGCTGGCAGCGCCGGGTTTTTGACGCCATCCACGGCCTGTCCCACCCGGGCACGAAGGCCTCCCAGAGGCTGGTCGCCGACAAGTTCGTCTGGCATGGCCTCCGAAAGGCCATCCGCGATTGGACCAGGACGTGCCTCGCGTGCCAGTGCGCAAAGGTGCACCGCCACACCCAGGCCTCGTTGGCCCCGTTCACGATACCCGAACGTCGGTTCGACCATGTTCACGTGGACTTGGTGGGACCTCTGCCCCCCTCGCGGGGTTTCACCCACGTCCTCACCATGGTGGACCGCACCACCCGGTGGCCGGTGGTCGTGCCTTTCGCAGCGACGACGTCGGCGGACGTCGTGCAGGCGTTCATCGCCACCTGGGTTCCCCGGTTCGGCGCCCCCTCGGACATCGCGTCCGACCGCGGCCCCCAGTTCACCTCGGAGCTCTGGGGGGCGGTCGCGCGGGGGCTCGGCGTCCAGCTGCACCGCACCACGGCCTACCACCCCCAGGCCAACGGCCTGTGCGAGCGCTTCCACCGCTCCTTGAAGGCCGCGCTCCGGACCACCCTCCGCGACGGCGGCTGGGTCGACAGGCTCCCCTGGGTCCTGCTGGGCCTCCGGACGGCGCCCAAGGACGACCTGCGCGTATCCGCGGCGGAGTTGGTCTTCGGACAACCGCTGCGGGTACCGGGCGAGTTCCTCCACGGCACCATGGTCCGCGGCGCAGCAGCGCACCGCACTGCAGGAGACCGCCCGGAGGTTCGCCCCGGTGCCGACGGTGCACCACGGGTGCCCGCCAACACACGTCGCCCCGGAGCTTCGCACGGCGGAGTACGTGTTCGTCCGCCACGACGCCCACCGGACACCGCTGCGGCCCCAGTACGACGGGCCCTTCCGCGTGCTGGAGACCGGGGCGAAACACTTCACCCTCGACATCGGCGGTACTCCTGACCGCGTTTCCGTGGACCGCCTCAAGCCGGCCCACCTCGACGTGGACCACCCCCCGCCAGTGGCTCGGTCCCCGCGTCGGGGGGGGGACCTCCGGCACCGCCCTGCCCCGCCGGAACGCCCCCCCCCCCCCCAGTCCTGCACCCATCCCAGGTGCCACCGGAGGCATCCCAGATGACATCCCGGCATCCCAGACGCCGCCAGCCACCAGAGGGCGCTTCGGCCGGGTCATCCATTTGCCCCGCAAACTGACCCTTCAGGTGCGCGGGAATTCTGGGGGGGGGGGCGCGTGTGGCGGACACGATGGCTCGCTGGTGCGGTGACATCATGTCGCGCACCAAGAGGGTGTCGGCCACGCCCGAGGGGTAGGCGTGGCCTCGGGATATACACGGGGTGCGCAGCCCCGAGCACTTCAGTGCTATAGTTGAGCTTTTGAATAGAGACTCTTTTTGGTTTCCCGCGTTGTTGCTTATCTTCTTGGCAAACAAGACGTGCGCATAGCACCGCACTTCAATGTTATATAATCGCTTTTCGCCCGATATCCAAAGTAAACTGCTGTCTCATGCACAGATTTATCCAATCTCGTCTTCAGTTGTCATACCCTTCCACCCATCCATGGTACACTGAAGCTTGTGGTGAGGCAGTTGCCATGAAGCAACTTCCATTCACCTCATGGGAGGCTAATCCAACTGAAGGTAATCTCAGTTCCTTTCACAAAGCTTGGAACAAGTGTGTGTCTACCTCCAGGAGAGCCAGGAAACTACTCAAGACTGAACTCTCAAACCTGTCTCCTTCCTCCAAATCCTGGTGGTGTCTGGTCAAATCGGTTTCTGGTGTTTGTTCCCCTTCCATCCCCTCCCTTACCTCAAACGGCTACACAGTTGACAATGCACGTGAAAAAGCCGAATGCCTCAACTCTATGTTTGCCTCAAAATCTTGTGTCCCGAACCCATCTCTATCTGTACCCAACTTTCCCTGTCGAACCCAGCTGCTCCTGGACTCTGTGTACTTCTCTCAGGACAAGGTGGAGAGGTTTTTGTCAAACCTCAACTCTGATTCGGCAACTGGACCATACGGCATCAGCCCACGGGTCCTAAAATCCTGCTCTGCCGCTCTATATGTCACCCTCTCTCGGTTCTCTTCACCCTCTCTTTTTTCTCAAGGTAATCTGCCATCTGCTTGGAAATCGGCCAACATTACCGCTTTACACAAGAAAGGTGCAAAAACAGATCCTTGCAACTACAGACCAATCGGCCTGCTCCCAATAATCAGCAAGGTCATGGAATCAATCATCGCTTCTGACATCAAATCCTTCCTCTTCTCCAATGGCTTGATCTCGGATCATCAATTTCGATTCAGACCAGATTATTCTACTCTTGACATACTGCTTCTGCTGTCTCAACAATGGATGGAGGTCCTTTATGCCAAACAGGATATCAGAGCTGTCTCCCTTGACCTATCACGTGCCTTCGATACAGTCTGGCACTCCGCTCTGCTCACCAAACTCTCCTCATATGGTATCCATGGAAATCTTCATGCATGGCTGGCGGACTTCCTCTCTAGTCATAGTCAACGTGTGGCCCTGAATGGTTTTCTCTCATCTCCGCTTCCTGTTCAGCTGGAGTTCCCCAAGGCAGTGTTCTGGGCCCTGTGCTTTTTCTGGTCTTCATCAATGATCTCTCCGACTCTCTGGAAAATCCTCTATCTCTTTGCTGATGACTCCACTCTCTGCTGCTCGCTCCATACCTCATCCCTCAGATCGGCAGTCCGCAGCCTCCTCGCTCTCTGCAGACCTGGACAAAATCACAGATTGGTCAAACAAGTGGAACATGCCTTTCAATCCTGACAAATCTCACACTCTTACTATGTCTCTCCGAAAAGACCGACTGGACAACCCTCCCATCTACTTTCTCAACAATCCTCTCCAAGAAGTTCTGTCACTCAAGCTTTTGGGTCTCACTATCTGCCATGATCTTTCCTTGGAAAACCATATTTCCAAGCTGGCCTCCAAAGCCAGTCATCGACTGGGCATCCTCCGTCGTGCGAAGTCCTTCCTTGACACACCTGAGCTCCTCACCACATACAAGGCTTTCATCCGCAGTTCAATGGAATAGTGTTCTCCTCTCTGGGCCGGTGCTCCTGCCTCACACCTAGCTCGGCTTCACGCTGTTGAAATCGAAGCTTTCAGAATCATTGGAATCTTCCGCGATGAAGCTAACTCCGAGGGCTTTTCAATTACTCACTGCAGGCAGGTTGGTGGTCTTTGTGTCTTCCACCGACTCCTCTCCGGCTTTGCTCCCCCAGCTCTGTCTGTGCTCTGTCCCCCACATATTCCTACAGGTCGCTCAAGATCTGCTAGCAACCCTCTTATGGTGAAACTGCCAAAATCAAGACTCTCTGCTCACCTTCACTCTTTCATTCCTCTTTTCTCCTGCCTCTGGCACAAACTCCCTCACTCTCTTCAATCCCACTCCTCCATCCAGGTCTTTAAAACAGCTGTTCACCACCATCTCTTATCTTCCCCCATCCAAAACCTTGATCTTTTCTACTCCCGTTAATTCACCCCAGATCCACTTTTTTTTCTTTCCTGGAAGTCCTAGCAGTGTCCATGTGTTTTTTACCTCTCCCACCTCCTCCCCTTCCCATGCCTCCTTCCCCCAAGCCCTCTCCCTACCACAGATCTCCCGATGTCCCTGCTCTCAAATGATGTGCTTGTGTGCTTCCCTCTCTCTCCCCATCTTGTCTCCCGCTCCCTTTATCATATGTTTTATGTGTCAGTTTGTCTTTTTGTGATCAGTTAGCTCTTACACGAGCCTCGATCTTGTTTCCAAAAAAAGAAAATAAAATCTCAATGGTGAAGAATCACGAAAAAAAAAGAAAAAAAAATGGCCCGTATCCGAATCCATATTCAGATCTTCACCAAAATTGAATTGAATTGATTTGTTTTTGTCACTTACTCAACCGATCCACCAAGTTTTATACAAATTCATCCATAACTTCTTGAGATATCATGCTATATATCGGTTTTAACCCTATCTCCCAATGGTGAAGAATCACTTGAAAATTAAATAACTCTCATAACCGAATCCATATTCAAATCTTCACCAAAATCGAATAGATTCGTCCTTGTCACACACCCAAACTGTCCAAGTTTCATCCAAATCCATTCATAACTTTTTCAAATATCATGTTATATACAGACTTGGCATTTAATACGGAATATTTTTTTCTGGGGGTGAACTTACTTTTCAAGATGTCTTAGAACCAAAAGTTCATTGGAATTATGTTGAAATTATTCTAGATTTTGTTAATGTGACCTTTAAAAGAAACAAAAACCACATTTGACATTTCGAAACAAATAAATTGATCCTTGAAAGTGATGTAAACTGATATCGAACTCAATTCATGGACAGTACTGTGTTAAACTTCTGTACGTTTTCCAGAAGTATCTC
Source organism: Myxine glutinosa (assembly GCF_964187855.1). NCBI lineage: Eukaryota > Metazoa > Chordata > Myxini > Myxiniformes > Myxinidae > Myxine > Myxine glutinosa. The sequence goes on from NC_136266.1 coordinate 104,941,297, forward strand.
TTTATTTTGCAAATTAGCCAAATTTTTTTTTAACAAAAACAAAAGTTAAATTACGACTGGGATTACGGACAGTAAAATTACAGTTCAGTACTTCGTGTAACCCCCACGAGCATTCAAGAGAGCACGTACACGTTCAGGCATGCTATTCACGAGATTTGCCAAGGTTTGGACAGGAATCGCTTGCCATGCAGTGACAATAGCCTGCTGCAATTCACGCACAGAGGTCGGCTGCTGGTCCAAGTGGTCGATTTGACGCGTTAATTCTGCCCCCAAGTTCTCTATCGGATTCATATCCGGGGACATGGCAGGCCACTCCATATGCTCGACACCACGGTCAGCAAGAAAGTGTTGGATCATGCGAGCACGATGAGGCCGTGCATTGTCATCTTGGAAGACAAAGTTTCCTCGAAAGGTTCCACGAGCAAATGGAAGCAATATTTCTTCCAGAATGACCCTGCACTTGAACTGGTTCAGGTCTCCATTCAGAACAACCAGGTCAGTTTTGCCCCCTGCATGAAAAGCAGCCCAAACGGTCACCCCACCACCTCCAGCTTGGACTCTTGGCACTATACAATCTTTGTTGTAGGCTTCATGCACTTGTCTGCGCACTCGGACGCGGCCATATTGATGATAGACCAGAAATCTAGACTCGTCACTGAAGATCACGTGATTCTAGTGTCCTGGCTGCCATTGGCGGTGCTCTCTGGCCCACTGCAATCGGCGCTGGCGGTGTTGTCTGGTCAGGCGTGGCTTTCTCAGGGGACGCCTGGCACGATAGCCTGCTTGAACCAGTCGTTGGTTGAATAGCCTTCTGGATACAGGCACATTTGTCAGTTTCTGCCACTCAACCCCAAGCCGATTAGCTGACTTGGTACGGCCATTGCGGACTAACCGGTGCAGCTGGCGATCATCCCTCCTTGTGGTTCTGCGGGGACGTCCTGGCCTCGGTATTGGAGTAGGGACACCCCTCTGAGCATTTCGTTTCAGGATCTTTGACACCTGACCTTGAGTGATGCCATACTGTCGAGCAATAGCACGCTGTTTCATGCCGTAATTTCGTAAAGCCACCACTCCATGACAAACAGCATTGTCGAGTTGACGGACCATCTCCAGAGGAAGCGGCAATAACTTTTGGAGACGTGCAGCAGTTGTTTTCCACTAATACAGAACGCCACAACCCTTGTATATACCCGACTGTGAAGCCAATCATCAAATGCACCTGTCCGTACATTTTGCCACGCCACCTGTGATATAATCCTGTTGTTGACTTCTTGCTGCGACAGACAATCGGTGACATGGTTCTTTCAACAAATAAATCACCAAAGTGTAAAAGAAACTCACCAGATTGATATACTGAGTTAAGAAAGTAAACCCAAGTCGAGAAAAAATATATATTCCATATTAAATGCCAAGTCTGTATATAGCTTTTCGCCCGATCTCCCAATGGTGAAGTAACACTTAAAAATTAAATAATTGTTGTATGCAAATCTTTATTCAGACCTTCACCAAAATCGAATCGAGTCGGTCTTGTGATATACCCAACCTCACCGCCTAATTTCGTCCGAATCCGTCCACAACTTTTTGAGATATCTTGTTCACAGACAGACAAATAGACAGACAGGGGTGAAAACATCTCCATCTTCATCCACCTTCGGTGGCGGGGGTCACTAATGTTCTGGCATTGTAACAGCAAAGGTGACTGCTGCTGAAGCACCATTATTTGTAACGGATTAGCCATGCTGCACCACTTGTGTGCACAGAACCTCGTAGTATCTTTTCCAAGATGATGCCTTTTTGTTGGTAGCATGGCCAAACCAATTAATTGCAGCAAGTCTTCCAGAAATGCACGACATGCAGCAAGCAGCATGGCTTTCCAAATGTGACTTGCCTTAATTCTCCATGAAAATGATGCAGCATGGCTTTCCATATGTGACTTGCCTTCATTCTCCATGAAAATGATGCAGCGTGGCTTTCCATATGTGACTTGCCTTCATTCTCCATGAAAATGATGCAGCATGGCTTTCCAAATGTGACTTACCTTCATTTTCCATGAAAATGATGCCGCATCTTCTTATTCGGCTTTATTCATGAAACAAATCACTCGTGAAGTGTCCACCTGTCATGGTAAGGGGAGCTGTACGTACATAGATGACTTTTGAACTTGTCTCAATTTTCTAGCATTCATTCATCTTTTGGGAAAAGATGTAGACTCGCATAATTTTCTTTAGTTATTTCATTTGAACAGCAATAACGTTTCTTTGACCATTTTTTGTCAAACTGTATTTTCTCTATCATTGCAATTGACTGACGAACTGGACCTGTGCCAATTCACTTCCATTTTTATTGCAATGGAACATTATTGACAATGTTCAGTTTTTCGTTTACCTTCTAGATACACAATTTGAGACGTACAAGCTTTTTCATTGTTATCATAAGTGTGTCTGTCACTTTTGATGTTGTTTTTAATTTTTAACTTAAACTTTTAGTGTTTTTAACTTTTAATTTTTAATAACGTTTTTAACTTTTAATGTTGTTTTTAATGTTTTTATGTTGTCATAAGTGTGTTTTTAAAAAATCGTCATTGTATGAAGTACAATGGAATAGATCTAGTAATATAGCTGCAGTGGAAGAATGATGTTGCACCTGCTATGATCACTTCATCAAATAAGTCATTTGGTTGCTGCATTTTCACTAGTTTAACTGTATCAAAGTCCTTTGCCATCTGATAAAACTATTGAAAAGTAAACATCAGGTTCATGTATCTTCTGTGCAGGTGTGAAATCCATAATGAGAAACTGAGTGTGTTCTGTTGGACATGCAAGAAATCTATCTGCCACCAATGTGCTCTCTGGGGCGGCATGGTAAGGCTTGGTTGTCTCTGTCAATTCTGAGTAGTTGCTTTACTTGTACCATTTGCCTTTTTACCATGCCTTGCACATTGCAGTTTGGGCAACACTTTTGGTTCCTTCCATGCTCACTTTGCTGTCATCGTACTCCTCCTTTTTCGCCCTGTCACTCCCCTTCTCATCCCGAGGTGCCTTTTTGTTTACCTGTCTCCTGTGCCCCATCTTTTGTTTTTTGACCTGACCGCTTTAGTCTTCCATGAGCCTCTACTTCCATCCAGGAAAAAACACTTCCCATTTACCGAGGCTACATATAATTTATTATACAAATTATAGTGTTATATATATATATTATTTATTTATTTAAATATTTCAACCCATGGGGATGTACGGTAATGATATAGACAGTCATGGCCAAAAATATTGGCATCCTTGCACTTTTTAAAACAATGCACCATTTCTTCCAGAATATTGTTGAAATTAAAAAAAAAAATCTTTTGGTATCCACATATGTATTTCTTTTGTTTGTAGTGGAACAAAACAAACATTATGTGTACAAAAAAAAAAAAAAAAAAAAAAAACGCTGAAAAAATTATGAAATCTTAGCTTATTCTACACAGAAATCCTAAAATGGCCCAGGCAATATTATTGCCACCTTTTAGAAGTTGTTAGAAATAATTACATTTAAAGCAGGTGATTCGCCTTTCCTTTGGAATTGAACTAATTTATGGTGAGTTGCAGGTGCCTACAATATAAAAAATCACTCATTCAACCAGTTTGAATCGAGAAAAGGAGCCGCTCTGCTGTTTTGTGTCACTGTGTGTACTGCAATGAACATGGAGAAAAGAAAGAAAAGCAGAGAATTGTCTGAGTAGGTCAGACACAAGATTGTAGCCAAGCATAGACAATCTCAAGGCTACAAGTCCATCTCCAGAGACCTTGATGTTCCTGTGTCCACCGCACGCAATGTTATCGGGAAGTTTAAGGCCCATGGCACTGTAGCCAACCTCCCTGGATGTGACCGTAAGAGAATACTTTATCAAAGATTGCAAGGAAGGATTGTTCAAATGGTGGAGAAAGCACCTCGATCAACTGCTAAACAGATTCAATCTGACCTTCAGACACAAGGTACGACAGTTTCAACTCGCACCATCTGTCACCAACTCTATGAAAGGGGGTTCTTTGATAGGACCCAACTGCTGAGAGAGAGACATAAGAAAGCCTGACTAGAGTTTGCCAAAACAACTGAACAAGCCAAAATCCTTCTGGGAGAATGTTCTGTGGATCGATGAAGCCATAGTAGAGCTTTTTGGTGAAGCACATCATCTCTATGTTTACAGAAAACAAAATGAAGCCTTCAAAGAAAAGAACACTTTCCCTACAGTCAAACATGGAGGAGGTTCAGTAAGGTTTTGGGGTTGCTGTGCTGCCTCTGGCACTGGGTGCCTTGAATGTGTGCATCGCATCATGAAATCAGGAGATTACCAAGGCATTTTGGAGTGCAATGTTCAACCCAGTGTCAAAAAGCTGGGTCTTCGTCAAAGGTCATAGGTCTTGTAGCAGGACATTGACCTCAAACACACTTCAAAAAGCACCCAGGAATGGTTCAAGACAAAACGCTGGAGTGTTCTGAAGTGGCCAGCAATGAGTCTATATCTAAATCCCATTGAACACCTGTGGGGAGATCTGAAAACAGCAGTTGGGAGAATGCACCCATCAAATCTGGGAGAAGTGGAGCAGTTTTCACACGAAGAGTGGGCCAAACTGCCAGTAGAGTGGTGTCGGAAGCTCATTCATGGCTATACGAAGCGCTTGACTGCAGTTATTTTCTCCAAAGAATGTGCTACCAAATATTAATTCTTGGGTGTCAATAATTTTCTCAATTCCATTTCTTTTTATTTTCTGATTTAAAAGGATATATTAAGTTCTGAATCAAAAACAAAGGTTCTGTCACATTAACAGTGAAATAAAGAATTTTGGAGACCAAATACTTTTGTCAATTTCAACTGATTTTTAGAGAAAATTGTTATTTGAAAAAAGTGCAAGGGTGCCAATATTTTTGGCCAAGACTGTAAATGAATGCTGCTCATATTGGAATTGTGTAATGTTCTTATAAACCTTTACCACTTTCACATTACACACTGCTTTCCTCGAGGTATACTTACCGTGGAGAAAAAAATTCTTACCTCTGCAGTTCTTTACTCCTCTGTCCCTTTCACACCGGTTTCACTAACCCCGTGATTTGCTTAACACAAGACAGGCTTCTGTGTGGTATTTCCATGCCTTTAACAACTATATTTTGCGATCACCATCCCGTGAATCGAGTTGGACCAACAATTCTTTGCTTTAGTGGCTGCATGTGCAGTACTGTCACAACATAGAAAATTGTGCCCGTTCCGAAGCCGCACTTGCTGTTGTTCTTGTTGTAAATAATCAGAATATACAACAGTGTCTCCAAGGGTGAGTTTAATCAGAATCAAACTCCAGCAATATCTAAGAGAGAATTGGCAATCATAGTATCAATACACTGCAATCATATGAGCAAGAATGAGTATGACATCCAGGCAAACAAGCAAGCAATATGCAATGTAGTTCCCCTTACCATTCTAAGCGTACACGTGAATAACACACGATAAATGTCTCAGGACTGCCCTTCACACTTTGGAGCCAAGATCTTATAGTGGACAGTAGTTGTAATGGCACCTGGGTCATAACTTGTATACAATTTCACTACATTCCTCCCCGGGTTTAAAACCTCGCTAGCAAGCCAGGTAGCAGTAAGCGTGTAACAACGATGTGCAGCTGATTACATAAGAGTACGTAAATCGGAGAGTCCCATCAAGACCAGCCAAAGCGATCGAGGTGGTGGATCTCTCTTCCCGTGCACGTTCGATACACATCGGGGCGGTGGATCTCTCTTCCCGTGCGCGTTCGATACACATCGGGGCCTTCAGCCGCAGCATCCAGATCGACACACGTCAGGAATACCCTCTATCTCGGGAGATGGAGGTGGCATGATTATACTGAGCGCCTCGGGCGAGCGAGAGGGTGGGGTCGACGGCGAATTCCCCAAGCAGAGCTCAGTCCCAACGAGATCCCCACAGGGCGTGAGCTAACGCACTGACACCGTGGACTCGCGTCCGTCCGGCAGCTGGACTCGAGCATGATCGGGATTAGTTTGAAGAATGCAGACCTTGTCAACGAGCGGATCATATTTACTCGTGCGCACCGCTCGTTTGAGAAAAGCCGGACCGGGCTCGGCGAGCCAACCAGGCAGAGGGCGGACAGAACCCGTGCGACGCGGGTAGCAAAATAAACGATCGTGAAGAATTTCGTTTGTAGAGGTGCACAGTAGGGAACGGATCAAATGTAAGGCCCCCTGCACCATCCCGGTCCATTGGTCCGGTCTCAGGCTGTGAGTCTTAAGGCCCAAAGTGATGGCCCTCCATATTGTGCCATTAAAGCGCTCCACCTGACCGTTAGCATGCGGACTGTACGGAGTAGTGTAGCTAGCAATGTTACGCTGCAGTAGAAATGCCCTCACGTCCTGGGACAAGAACACCGCACCTCTATCAGTGTGCACATAACCCGGATTCCCAAACATTGAGAACAGTAGCTGCAAACAACTGATAACCGTAGCTGCGGACATATCACTGCACGGAAAGCCGAAACGGAATCTGGAATACTCGTCTACAATCGTGAGGAGGTAACGAGAGGTACCCAAAGCTGGTGTAGAGGTCCTTTAAAGTCCATAGCCAATCTGTCCCACAGCCTGGTAGCCTAAATCGAAGTACCCATGTTTGGTTTATAGAAACGCAGTTTGAATTCAGCGCAAACCGGGCAAGTGCGGCACAGACAGCGACCGTCAACAGAGTAGGGCAAATTACAGCTACGCACAAAGTGAGCCAGGTGGGTCACCCCGGGGTGACACAAGGTGTCATGAAGAACACGTAAGTCCTCGGAGGAGGTTAAACTCGTGCAAACCTCTGGCCGGAATAAAGCATCCGCTGCTAGATTCTCCCTCCCTGGACGATACATGATATTGAAGCTATAATCAGCCAGCTCTATGTGCCATCGAGTAATTTTCTCGTTCTTAATGTGCTGAGCGTGCCGCGTATCGTACATGAAGGCTACACTCTGCTGATCAGTGATGACATCAAATCGTTTGCCTAGCAAGTATGGTCGCCATTGTCGAATCGATTCCACGATTGTATCGGCTTCTTTCTTGACAGAAGAATGACGCGTCTCAGCGGAGGATAGAGTCCTTGAGAAGAAGGCCACAGGTTTCCCCCCTTGAGAGACCGTGGCAACCATCGCGTGATCCGACGCGTCACTTTCAAGAACAAAGGGGATGTTGTCATCAATGGAGGACACAGCGGCGCCAGCTATGTCTGACTTCAGCCCATGGAAAGCGACCTTGATGGCATGAGACATAGGGAATGTTTTACAATCACCGAGGGGACGGAGCTTCTCGGAGTAATTTTGGACCCACCTCGAATAATGTGCAAACAAGCCGAGTGCTCTCTTCAAGGACGCACGATCAAGTGGCGGCGCCATGTCGAGCAAGGGGCGCAGACATTCCTTGGCAGGAGTTATCATTCCCTGGGTCACAGTGTACCCCAAGAGATCTATCGTCATGGCAGAATAGCGACATTTGGCCTCATTAAGAGTCAGACTGTACTTTCGCGCGACCTGGAGAAAGCGTTGCAAATTAGCGTCATGGTGAGCTTGATCATGCCCACAAGCCATGAGATTATCCAGATAAACGAAAACATCCGTTAAGCGTTCCTTGGTAATTATGTCGTCAATGGCCCTTTGAAAGCACGAGACGCCATTAGTGGTGCCGAACGGCAAACGCGTGAATTGGTACAGCCGCTGTCCGGATTCAAAGCCAGTATAAATCCGATCGACTGCCGCGATTGGAATTTGATGATACGCGCTTCACAGATCGAGAGTGCTATGCACGGCATATTGAGTGACCTGTCGAACCAGTGCATCCAACCCCGGAAGTGGGTAGGCATCCAATTCCGTAAATCTATTTATGGTTTGTAAATAATCGATTACCATGTCCTTGCGATGATTTTCAGACTGGACGACCAAAACTTGCGCACGCCAAGGAGATCGGCTGGGTTCGATTATGCCTTATTGGAGGAGTCTGCTAGTCGCCTCAGAGATGAATTGCCCATCAGCCCGGGAATAGCGTCGTGATTTGATAGCGACCGTGGCGCAATCTGGAGTTACGTTCGGAAATAAGGACATCGGTTCAATAGTCATCCCTGCCAAGGCACAGACCGAGAGAGTAGCGTCTCCCCCAAATGTCATCTCTAATCAGCCATGTCGGTGGAGAAAATGGTGTCCCAACAAAACTTCAGCACAAAGAGTAGGCAACACCATTAGACGAACATCAGGATACATTGTTCTATTAATCACTAGCTTTACACCGCATTCTCCCTTCATGCGCATCCACAAGGATTGTGAAGCCATGAAGATCCTGCGTGATCCTCCTAGAATCAGCCATCCGTGACGGCGGACGAGGCTCATATCGACGTAGCTCTCAGTCGATCCCGTGTCGACCAAAGCGTTCGCAGATTGTCCTTCAATCAGGACTGGGACGACTGCGCTGGACAACCCGTGCGGTCCGGGCTGTGTCGGGATCTCCAGGGGTGGCGAGCGTGCCAACGCGCGCGTTGGGGTGATGCCAGCCAACGTAGGTCGGGGTCGCCAACCCTCGTGATGAGCGACATGCTTTGGCAAAATGGCCTTTCCGGGCGCAAGTATGACAAGTGACTTCTCGTGCCGGACACGCTGAGCGGGGATGATTTATATTCCCGCAGAAGAAGCACTTAGTGTTACACCCGGCCGAGGAAGTCGCTGCCAGACTCGGATCGTCGTCTCTGGCGGAATATCGGCAGCAGGGCGCTGCGCAGCAGCGTCGTTCTCCAAGCGCCGCTCCTCACTGAGCCCCGCCGTAACTTTCAGACGACCATATACTTCCGATTGAGCATGGGCTTCGTGGAGTACAAGGGCCTGATCGTGAGCCTGCGTCGGCTTCAGGTTCGGCGATTCCAGCAGACGCTGCCGTATGCTCGGGGAATAAATTCCAGAGATGAACGCATCTCACATGATATCGTCGCACATCTGCTTGTGGGTTCGGACCTCGTGAGCACATTCCTTGCCCAGGCGACGTAGCTCTTGGACAAAATGAGTGAGAGATTCCAATGCATCCTGCTTCCTCGTGGCGAGCTGGTATCGTGTGTAGATGACATTCCGAGGCTTGATGTAGATGGTGCGCAGCTCCGCTACTGCTGCGTCGAATGTCTCAATGGGATATGTAGTCGTGAACGACATGCGTCACATGTGAATTGAGCACAGCGCGCTTCACCTCGTCTGTGATGTCCTCATGAGCTTGCAGGTAGCTGTTCAGTAAACTCAGCCAGTGCTTGAGCTGACTCGGAGCTTCCGCAGTTTGTGGGTCCGCTCCGAACGTGGGCAGTTGCAAGAGCTTGTGGGTCATGTTGATCTCGAATGATGGTAGAATAATTGATTCTGATTAAGTGTTGTAAATAATCAGAATATACAACAGTGTCTCCAAGGGTGAGTTTAATCAGAATCAAACTCCAGCAATATCTAAGAGAGAATTGGCAATCATAGTATCAATACACTGCAATCATATGAGCAAGAATGAGTATGACATCCAAGCAAACAAGCAAGCAATATGCAATGTAGTTCCCCTTACCATTCTAAGCGTACACGTGAATAACACACAATAAATGTCTCAGGACTGCCCTTCACACTTCGGAGCCAAGATTTTATAGTGGACAGTAGTTGTAATGGCACCTGGGTCGTAAATTGTATACAATTTCACTACAGTTCTCTTGATTTATAACGATTTTGTGACTATGAAGTACATATATGGTCCAGCCAGAGTAGGCAATGCTGTCAACAGCTTCAAAGAGTAACAATAATAATCGCAATGTGGTCACAACCTGCGACACCAAATATATATTTTACCTCCTATGTGCACTCAACTCCCTCATCCTTGCTGTTGAAGGTACAGTATTATACAATTTATTTCCGAGGGTCTTTATGGTTTGCTTCGATATCAATTTCGAGTCTGACAGACTGCTGGGTCTGGTTTCAGGCAATTAGTGCACCCACTCCGTGCAGGAGCGGCAGAAAGGGTTATTTTATTATCCTCTCTGGGGTATATAGATTACAGTAGATCTAGGCTCTGGCTTGAAGAATGTCATGAGTTTGTTCAGTTACCAAGTTTCTTGTAGAGCGCTCGCCAAGTCGCTTAAGGATTCAAGCAACAACTCTATTAAACTGTAGATAAGGAACAGTTGGCTTGGCAAGCGCTAGCTAGCAGCTTCATAACTGAACTCACCCTGGGGTTTTTTGCCTTTCTGGTTAGTGTTATTTCAGGCAATGAAAAAAAAAAAAAACTATTACCTTGGGTCCCAGTTGACATTGTATAATCTGTCTCATTAACAATGTGCCTGTCTGCCCCGTGTTCCCATATGAATGAATAAGATTAGATAGAGCCATGTCTGCCCCGTGTTCCCATGTGAATGAATACGATTCATTGTGATTCCGAACAGAGGATTTATTTTTATATCTGTTACCTCGGTTTTGTCATGTGTGTCTTGCTCTCTCTCTTTCCTCCCTCTGTATCTCTGGTAATAAACCTATTGTTCATAAACCCTGTATGTAGTCATTCGAGGCATGGGACTTTGCCATTATGTGCGAGTGAATTGGCTTAAAAATCAGTTAATGGGCCGATTGGGAAACACGCATATGGGGCCATTATGTAATGCAATTTTTTTGAGAGTCGCATTCAAGCTTGATTAAATTTTGCTAATAATTTAACACTCAACCCAAACAAAGCCAATGGAAATCTGATGCAACAAATCCAGGCAGTGTATAATCAGCAGAGGCAGACAGGCCTGTTAGGTTCACTCGGAAAGAAAATGGCACCCATGTCATTGTGTCTCAGTACTACGTTGGGTGGAGTCAAGCGACAGATACGGGTGTGCTGCGGCAGCTGTCCGACCAAGAGGTGCACATTCCACAACAAGAATCTCAACAGCAACGAAAAGCTCTTGTAGACCTGTGACATGTCGCAGGTAAAAAGACTGAGTGCTGTTTGTGGCTTGGTCAAAGCTAGGAGTGGTTCGTTTTTGAGCTTGTATTGTCTGTAGCTTTGGCGGACAACATGCTGTCCTACATGTTGACCGAGCACCAATAACCAATACTTATGACCATTAACCACGCACGATAAGGTAAACCTTTACCCCACAATTAAATAAATCGCCTTCATTTCACACTGCATTGCATACCCTGGGGTACAGTGTTACCTCCGAGATAACCCTGGCCCTGAGTAGGATTAAAATTCCTCGGGGTATCGACCCTAAAAATTCCTTCCAGGGGAAGAAAGGTGCAGTGTGAAGGCTCCGAATTTGAGCAGGCAGTGGTATGGTAGAATGGTAATTACCTTAGAGATTTTGTAGTCTGAAGGGGGTACTTACAACAACCTTTAGAGGGGTACTTATGTGAGCACTTATTTATGTTGTAATCTTTAAAAGTTTAAAATATTGTCATGTGATTTCCCCGGGTGAACACTACAGGGATCACGAATGGCCAATAGCAAGCTTTAACTTGGAGACGACTGATCAAATGTGGATTTTTATCTATGCGGGGGAAGAAAGGGGAGGAAGCTGAAGCGCTTACCTGAGCGATCCCACCGGGCAGTCTTCAACCTGCAAAAATAACTCTAACAAAAACCCAGTTTAGAAATGTACAAAAATAACAGGTTTATTTAAAACGGAATGCCGATAACAAGAAACGCGACAGTAAAACGAAATTCCTAAACTGGATCCTCCACACCAGACTTAAACACAGACGAAGGGATAAAATAACGTTGGAAAATAATGGTGTGATTATTTAATCTACTTTACTCAGATTGGCTGGTGTATCTTGTCAGGAGGTGTGTCGGCCCCAAGCATGCCGTCCGGATGCGGCCCTGTGCTTGGCGGGAAGGAAGGCCGCAGGCCGGTCGTTCGCGGCCTCACCGAGCGTCTCGCTCACCCCGGCCTTGTCACGCTGCAGCGGTAAGCTGCGCCTGTCCACGCGTCGTCCGCACAGAGAACCGCAGTTCCTGGGCTGCGGCTCTTCCCGTTGCCTCTGCACATCTCCCGGTGCCATATTCGATGCGTTCGGTCCAAGCACGAGAGTTTGCAATGGAGAAGAAGCAAGGCAGCAAGAGGTCGTTGAGGGCAAAAGGCAAGAGGGAGAAGAAGAGAAGGCAAAGGAAAAAATGTCGGTCCTAGAGTTCTTTTAACGTCAGGTCGTCACGTCATCGGCGCTTCTCCACCAATCAGCGCGCCGCTTCTTGCTCACCTTTCTCTCTGCCAATCAGAAGCCCTGGCCAATCACGGCTCCTCGGGGCGTGTCCTCAGCCTGCCCGAGCTATGTGTGGCGATGTAGATGGTGGTGTCCATCGGCAGGGTTCAGAACTGGCGTCCGATTGGTTTTATTGTTATTATTTAGTGCAATCTATTGGCAATTCCTACTAGTGTCTATGGTGTGGTGCCAAAAGAGCCGAAGGATGTAAATTACTCAGGTTTGACGAACGAGGGAATTAACATAATCCCGATAACCAGTTAACATGCCCCATTCCTCGTAATGGGGACAAATGTACAACTTCATCTGACATTCGGGCTAAACAGGTCCTCTACTTATTACATGGTAGTGGTTCTTCTTCTTCACGACAGTCAGAGCATGATACCTACACAAATCTACCTGTTCTAAAGTATCTCCACCCCACCGACATAATGTGTTTTATCTGCTGCTTTGTCACTTAGGTCATGAAAACATCCACCGTGTACAATGAATGCTTCGCCAGTTTGCATTGATACATCAATGTTTAGCTTTTTTCTACACTTTCTAAAGGTCGTGGAAGAGCTTTCATACATGCACATCACATGCGCATAAGACCAAGACTCCAGACAACACATAACTGAACTTCCGACAAACATGTAGCTGTTGATTTTGGGTTGAGGGTAGGGGTGGGGGGGGGGGGGGAAATAACTTTCCAGGAAGTCTTTAAACCGTCAGCGCTGTTTTTGGTATCTCCACCAGCTGCCTTTCAATATACCTGCAGAAGATTTATGTTCACTTCATCAAACGAGTACTTTTTTTTTTTTTCGTCATCTGACTATTTTTTATAATCCTTTGTTGTCCTGTAAAACTCGCTTCCAGCTTTTCCATGAGCCATGATCTTTGTATAAAAAAGGGAAAAAGGTTTTGTCTCTTTACAGCTTTCTCAGGAGACATCTGTTACCCAGTTTTGTGTGCTGCTGGGTTCGGACCACCACAGTGCACACTTAGATGACGATGCCCAAGTAGGTGCCAACAATTTGGTTGTAATGTCCTGCATTGAAGCTGAAACTCTGGGCCTCTCACTTTCCCATCACAGAGAGGTTTGTGGTCTCTGTATTCTACCGCATCCTTTCTGTTCTTGTACCCTCTGCTCTTTCCATGCTTTCCCCCACACCTCCCTCCTCCGCACCCTGAAGGTTTCTGCAGGGCACATGCGGTCCACCAGCAATCCCCTTCTAATGAATCTCCCAAAATCCAGAATCACTGCTTACCTCCACTCATTTGTTCTTCTTTCCTCCCACCTGTGCAGCCAACTTCCTCATTCTTCCCTCCAGGTCTTCATTCTTCCCTCCAGGACAGCTGTTCACCACCATATCAGATAATTCTCCATTCAAAACCATGATCTTTTCTACCCCTGTTAACCCCTCCACCCACCCACATCCTTCCAAATTTCCAGTCTTTCCTTTGAGTTTGCTTGTGTGTTCATCTTGTCCACCCCATGTATCCTACCATACCCTTCATTCCTCCCCACACCCATTATTTGTCCATGTCGCACTATTTTGTCCTTAAATGCTGATATTGGTATTTATTCCCTCTCTCTGCTGTTGTTTTTGTTCTGTTGCATCCTGATCCGTTCACTGTACTCGGTCTTCCATGAGCCTTGACTTTGTTGTTTACAAAAAAACGCATCAAGTCAAAGCCAGTTGTGGGCCGGATTCTGAACGGTTGGAGTAAAGAGGCCATTTATCCAAATGATAATGAACCCGGTACTTATGCTACAGTGTTGGTGATGGAAAACAAACTCTATTTACAATTCATAAACTTTATCCAAATTACCTGAATTGCCTGAAACCTATCCTTAACTACTCAAAGTGAGCCCTTATAAATCGAAATTTCAAAAAGATTTTTGAGCTTTCAGATATTTCCAAAAAATGCCTATAACAGATACTCATTGCCCCCTAATTTTCATCCAATTAGCCATCCAAAGTTTGGTTCATGGAAAAAAAAATTGAGGTCAAACTTCAGAGATAAATATTTGACCATTCCCCCCCCCCCCCCAGACAACACATAATTGTCCCTCTGTGTCCCCCCCAGACAACATAATTATGTGTCACTTGCACATAATTGTCCCTCTCTCTCTCTCCCTGTCTTTTTAATATTTTTCAAAAACAACCTGTGATTCGAAGGATTTAGATGTATCTATAGAGGCCATTATGAGGGTTGTTGTCATACTCCCTTCACCTGCTCATATGTGGAGCTCAGTTTTGATCACTGGATTTGAAAACCTTTAAATGGGTTTGTTTATCTTTTGTCTAGTTTGAAATATATATATATATATATCTAAAAACACCGGAAATCGAGAGATCTCACAGAGCTGCTCATTTTAACCCATATACGTATATACCATAGTTCCATTCCAACCACTAGAGGACGTCGTTGGATTAACTCATGGGCAGATTAGAAAGCTTGGCCACCATCATCGTTCCTGCATCTTTCTGAAGTACATCATCTAAGAAACCAATCTGAAGCACTTGAAAGATCCAGGAAAGCTGAGCTTGCTATGGTTGTACCGACCGAAGGAGGAGAAACATTGGAATTTCCTTTCATGAGTGAGTAGTATCAGGAGAGTACATAGCGGCAAATGATAACGAGGAGTTAGTCTTGCTTTACCTCTAGACTGATTAACATTGTTTAATTGAAACAATCGACGAGTTGGTTAAATCATGCATCAGTTCAACATTAAAGAGAATAATTGTAGAAATAAAAACGAGTTTCATTTACCCCGGGAAAGGTCGGACTAGTTTTAGGAAGCCTTTTTAACATAACACAAATGTCAGTATGTTGGCGTGGTGGGAGACCCTTTTTTTTTTTGCCATGTTCAACGCAGTATGTGATCCTTTCAGTGTCAGCAAGATTTTGGTCCTAAATATATTCATAAGGAGAGAATCGAGAGCCGGAGAGATGTTATGTTAAAGTAGCAGGGTAGTAGTGGTTCGATTAATCTTTTACTTGAAGAAATTTTTTTGACACAGAAGTGGTTTAGAAATCATGTTCGACCAACTCTATAATGTGACTTCAATAAAGGGGTAAATGTCAATTGATTATCTCCTAATTTCTACCTCGAATTGAGTGCAACATCACATAATGTTGGATATAATTTTACATTGATCATTTCACAGGGCATCGCTGAGTTATTGGATTTGATGAAACATCATTTAATTAACAATTTACAAACTTTCCTTCAACATTTTCCTTCATTCCCAACATTATTCCCAACATTATTTTATTATCTTTCCTTCTCCTTGGTTATTTTTGGGTGTAAATAGAAATAAATTTGATTCGTATTTCCAACCTTTTTGTCTGCTTCTTCTTCACATCCGTGTCGCCTTAGTCTTTTCCATATTGAATATCTGTGGCGTGATCCGGCCAACGTTCGGGAATCGGGTTAGTCGGGGTAACTGTACGACCGCGGGGCCATCCGCTCGGCAAACACAACATCTTATCCGCAGGCCGTAACAATTGGTGAAAAAAACCGAGAATATAAATACATATAATAATGAAAAAAGCAGTGAGACCGAGTTAATAATGTAGAACTAGTGGATTAGAGCAAAGACTTTGCACAGAGTTTTCACGTGAAAACGCGTCCGGGCACATCCGGGTTCTCCAAGCTCGGTTGCCCGGAATTGTGCATGCGCGCCACCTTTCTAATATGGCCATCCGATTTGTACGTGCTGAATGGGGGAGCACAAAGACTTGTTGGTGGATGTAAGTCTATGGTATACACCCTACTCAGCCCAAGTCCAGTCAAAGAAAGGGTGCCCCAGTGGGGTTCGATACATTTTAAGTAGTTAACTAAGCAAATATGCAAAAGTGATAGTTTGGCAAAATGCACCAGCACCATCATTGAATTCTAAAGCAAAGGTGGCAGTCACAGTATGTGGGCACATTGAGACGTTGTATGAAGAACATGATTGTTGACGTGACAGTGCAGTGAGCAGAAGATGCTTTTGTAACTAATTCAGAATGAAAGCAAATGGGAACTAGATGACGGAACAGTACTTGACGATGAGGTTACAAATCGGTGTAATGCATTGGTGCTGAGAAACGGTGCATTGTTTAGCATCTGTGTGTAAAGCTTACCAATTTAGATATACGTACTGTACTGTGCAACATCAGCACCGCACGGAAAATATTTCCATCTTGCTGCTGGAAGTCACCAGCACATGAAAGGCCTCACAGGAGATCACAAGCATTGCAGAAATAGTGCATCCCAACCATGGGTGCTCCAAATAGCCGAGTTGGTCACCACCGAAGTGGAGGATCTGAGGAGCGCCTAGCCTCAATGAACATCCTCGTTTTGAAGGGAGAATCCGCCCCCCTAACACAACACAATGAGATGTGATCCAACAAAGCATCGTACCACTTCATGTCCCTTTCTTTCTACATCCCCTCACCCACCCCTCAAATCTTTCCCCTCACTCACACCTTCAAATCTTCCCACTTAAACCACCCGGCCCCTTCAAAGCTCTCCCCTCACCCCACCCTTCAAATCTTCTGCCTCACCCACACTTTCAAATCTTCCCTCCCGCACTACTCAGCCCCTTTAAAGCTCCCCCCTCACCCCACCCCTTCGAAGCTCCCCCTCACCCTACCTCTTCAAAGCTCTGCCTCACCCCACCCCATCAAAGCTTCCCCTCACACACCCCTTCAAAGTTCCGCCTCACCCCATCCCTTCAAAGCTTCCCCCTCCCATCTTTCTCCTCCCACCACCACCTCCCATCTTCCCAAGCGGCCTAACCTCTTAGATTCCCCCTCTTACCAGTCCATGTCAGCTTCTTCTACGTTTGTGCCACTGTCCCACCCCCTCTCAGCTCACCCCCAACCGCTCATCGTCCGACCCACTCTCCCTCCGCCTTCCTCATCCCGCTCCCTCTTAGCTCCCCTGTCTCCCCACAACTCTCAGCTTTCCTCCCTCTTCCCTGCTACTAGCTTCCCCTCATCTTGGCCCTCAGCTTCCCGCTTTTCTCACCACCCTCAGCTTCTCACGCTTCCCGCCCCTTTCAGCTTCCCTCATGCCATCTTCTCCTAGCTCCACTCATCCCGCCTGGTCCCAGCTCCACCCATCCCGCCTTCTCCCAGCTCCACCCATCCCGCGTCCTCCCAGCTTCCCCAACCCGCACCCTCCCAATCTCATGTTGCATCTTTCCCCACACCCTCTTCACATTCCTGCACCCTGCCAAAAGTGCTTCGTCCCCTCTCACTTACCGTGTGGCCGCCAACCATCCAATGCCTCTGCTATAACCTTACAGATCTCTCAATCCAGGCCATAGCTGATAAATCAGACATCATTTAACAGAATCATTCTTCCCACAGGAGTTCCTTGATGCTTTGGCTATTATCTGGCTCCCTTCGTGTTGTCCCTGACTCACTTTGTGTCTCTCCCTGGCTATTGTCTCCTCCGATTTGATAGGCCTAAAACTGGTGGTCCAGTTGCTCTTTACATCAAGCACTTAATTTCTCACTGTCCTTGTACTGCTCTTACACCTCTCAATCCCCATCAGTACATTTGGCTGCGACTTCGCCTCCATTCCCACCTCTTGTTCATCAGTGTGTTGTACCGTCCTCCAAACAGTGACGACATCATTTACATCTCTCAATAAACATGGACAAACTTTTAACCACTCATCTAAATGAGTAAACACTCTTCCTCATGTCGTGATTTAAATTGTTACCATGCCAATTGGCTAGGTATTGGTATCTCTCTCCCCAGCCATGGCATTTCAGCAAAGGATGCCTGTGATTCCATGGGACTGACTCAATCTGTGAACTTTCCAACCTGGATTTCTGCCAATGGCAAATCCACTCTTCTGGACTTGGTGATGACAAACTTCCCCCACTCATGTCTCCTGCTCCAATTACTTCACCTGATCATGTGCTTGTGAGAATCAACAGCTCTCTGGCTATTCTCTGAGAGGTTACCTCGGTGCCGGCTCGTCTGGCAGTTCACTCAGGCAGATTGACAGGGACTGGAAGCAGAGAAGCCATCACTTCAGCACTGGTCTCCTATATCTGCCGCCCCTATTATTAACTCAGCCTGGGGATTCTTACACAGAAATCTGCTCTTTCTTATGCACAGATCCATCCCATCTTGTCTTCAGTTATCAAACCCACTTCCAACCCATGGTACACTGAATCGTGTTGTGAGGCAGTTGACTTGAAACAACTTGCCTTCTCTTCCTGGAAGTCAAATCTTTCTGAAAGCAATCTCGTCCATTCCACAAAGCCCCGGAACAAATGTGTGTCCACTCTCAGGAGAGGCAGAACGTAACATAACATCTGGCCAACCTCAAGATTGAACTTTCAAGATCGTCACCCTCCTCAGATCATCAATTTGGATTCAGACCAGGTTATTTTACACTGGATATGCTGCTTCTACTCTCCAAACAATGGTTGGAGGCCCTCGATGTCAGACATAATATTAGGGCTGTCTCTCTCGAGCATTTCTTGCAGTATAGCACCCTGCCTTGCTCTCCAAACTTTCTGCCTGTGGCATCCAAGGCAAACTCCACACATGGCTTACTGACTTATTTTACTCTCGTAGACAATGTGTGGCTCTCAACTGAATCCTCTCATCTCTCCCTGTCAAAGGTGGAGTTCCTCAAGGCAATGTTCTGTGCTATTTCCTAATCTTCATCAACGATCTCTAGGACTCTGTAAAATCCTCTATCTCTTTCCTGATTATGACCACCATCGGCCGTAACATCCCTCATCCTTCAGATAGGTAGGTAACAACCTCTTCCCTCTCTGCAGACTTTGATAGAATCACGAGCTTGTTAAACACCTTGAATTTTTCTTTCAATCCTGATAACTGTCACACACTCACTTGGTCTCTGTCTCTCCAAAAGGACTGGCTGGTAAACCCTTCCATCTACTTTCTTAACGATCCTATTGAAGTTCAGTCACTCAAACTTTTGGGCCTCACCATATACCACCTTTAGAGGCCATTTTTTCCCACATAGCCGGGTTTGGCCTTTTTCGGGCACCGTGGTCCCCTTTTTTGAAGCAATGTTTTAGGCCATTATATTTCTTCGGTAAACCTCATTTCTAAGTTTGCCTCCACAGCACTCCACGTCTTCAAGACAGCTGTTCACCACCATCTCACATTGTCTCAAATCAAAACAATTATCTTTTCTGCCCTCATTACCCCCCCCCCCCCACCCCCCCTCCCCAATCCCTTTTCCATCCAAATTTCCAGTTTTTCCTCCTTGTAGTTTCCTTCTGTGTCCATCATGCCCACCATGCATCATCTCCTGACCCCCCCCCCCAACCCCCTATTTTTCCATTCACCCATTGTTTGTCCAAGTCTCTCTCTATCTTGGCCTTAAACTCTGCTGTTGGTGTTTCTCACTTCTCTCTAAAATAGCGAGTTGCCGACTGGGCGTCCCCGTCATCTTGCAAATTCCTTCTTTGGCACATCTGAACTCTTATCCACCTCCAAGGTTTTCATCTGCAGCTTTATAGAGTACTGTTCTCCCCTCTGGGCTGGCATCCCTTCCTCATACGTTGCTCAGCTTGATGCCGTGGAAATCAAGGCCTTCAAGATAATTGAACTCTCCTCTAATAAAGCTGAGTCAATGGGCCGATCACTTTTACATCACAGACTGGTTGGTGGTCTCCCTGTTTTCTCCCGCCTCCTTTCTGGTCTTACAACCTCTGCCCTCTCTCCGTACTCTGTCCACCCAACCTCCACCCCATCCATGGTTTCTGCAGGGCGTGTGTGGTCTGCCAGCAACCCACTTCTGGTGAATCTCCCAAAATCTAGAATCACTGTTCACTTACACTCATTTGTTCCTATTTTTCCCATCTGTGGAACCAAGTTCCATATTGTCTTCAATCTCATTCTTTCCTCCTGGTCTTCAAGACTTGTTATCCACCTTCTCAGATCCTGCCATGGATCCGTGGGAACTCGACACATTCCTGCCTCTGAGCTCTGCAGGCAGTTCCTTCGACCTCATGGCTTGGTTTTAGCTTTGATATGCATTGTCAGCTGTGAGACCTTATATAGACAGGTGTGTGCCTTTCCAAATCATGTCCAATCAATTGAATTTACCACAGGTGGACTCCAATCAAGGTGTATAAACATCTCAAAGATGATCAAGAGAAATGGGAGGCACCTGAGTTAAATTTCAAGTGTCATAGCAAAGGGTCTGAATACTTATGTCAATGTGATATTTCAGTTTTTTTCTTTTTAATAAATTTGCAAAACTTTCTAAAATCCTGTTTTCTCTTTGTCATTATGGGGTATTGAGTGTAGATTGATGAGGGAAAAAATGAATTTAAACGATTTCAGCATAAGGCTGCAACATAACAAAATGTGAAAAAAGTGAAGGGGTCTGAATACTTTCTGAATGCACTGTACATGTATTTTTTTACTGTGATACAAGTAGTAACCTCATTCACATTCATCCTCATTCACATTTGTCTACTCGTTATTTCATTCTCATTTCAAATACTGAAAGATTATATGACACAGCAAAAAGATAGACAACAATTGTCCATTTTCTAGATTCTAAGTTCAATAACAACAATAATGATATCATAAACCATTCTACTCGATGAACGCACAGCGTCACAACAATATTAAGAAATTTTCGTTTTCATAACCCCATTAAATGCCTCCTCGTTAGCCTTCCGAAGTCCAGGTTTCATGCTCACCTCCACTCCCTTGTCCTCCCACTCATTTTCATTATCCTGTAGGATAGTCGCCATGTTCAGTTGTTATCTCTTCTGTCTTTGCTAACCTCCCCTTCCCCTTCAACCTTCACCCACTCATGTATATATAATTTCTGCCCCCACTCCCTCTCCCTCCCCCTCACCTCATCCATATATAACCCTCACAACTTTGTTGCTTACTCTGCCATGCACCTCTAAACTAGAAAGAGCAATCAGAGATTGCAGCCCCTCGCCAGGACGTGTTTTCAGTGGTTTTTTAAGGCTTTTGTGTTAAAACAAATATGGCGGCCGAACCACGTGACCTATGACTTCATCATTTTTTTTTCTACACCAATTTATCCCTAAATGGCGCTCAAGAAATTTAATCTTGATCGGATGAAGTTTTATACTTGTCGAATTAAGACGTCATAATGGAGGCACCTATGACATCATCATTAACATATTTGAATCCCCATGGAGGGTTCTTTACAATGAACAATGTCAACTTTTTTTTCTATGCAGCACTTTCAGAGATATAGAGGTGCAAAGTTTTTTCCCCGTTTTTCGAAGATGGCGCCCATACCACGTGACCTATGACGTCATAATTATAATTTAAAAAAATCTACAGGTGGAGTTGCACCCATGGTGAAAATTTCCTGTCAATCGGACCAACGGTTGCAGAGAAAAATCATTTATTCTGTGCGGACAAACAAACAAACAGACTCGAATGCAATACCCTCTTCTCAGGTGAGGGTAATAAGAAAATAAAAGTTCCCCAATTTTTCCAGCAAAGGAAGGTCGTTATCTAGTAATTTTGATGGCCCCTCTGTGGGAGAGGAAGGGGGAGTGATAAAGGAAGAGGATGAGTTTATAATGGTCCTCTTTCTATTGGCTATAATGATTGACAATCTCCATGAGTGTAGACAACAATGGGTCTTGGCACACCACTCCCGAAGGTGCTTGCAAAACGAGAATCTTATTCCTCATTGGTCTCTTTGATTCCAAAACATTGACCTCTATCTAGCCCATTTGAGTGACTTGAACACACTCATGGAGGTTTATCTTTTTGAGACCTTGTGTTCTCTGCCTCACTGCATCATTGACCAGACAGCTACTCAGTTTCCATCATTTATCTACATGTGTGTGGGTGTGTTTCAGCACGGAGGGCATACGTTCAAGCCCCTGTCGGAGATATATGAACAGCATGTGTCGCAGGTCAACGAGGAGGTGGTCAAGTTACGGCGGCGTCTGATGGAGCTCATTAGTCTCGTGCAGGAAGTGGTATGTTCATTGCTATTCTTGCTACATGATTTGTAGAAATGCAAGGACTTGGGGGCATTGTTGTGGCTTTGAGGCGTCAAAATGTTGATGGCAATTTTAAGTATTCCTTGTGGATTTGCAATGTTCCATATTTAGACAGCGGTTTTGTTACCTTAAGGTTGATTCGAACAAGTTCTTGCGGTGCTCACTTGCTTTGCAGGAAAAGAACGTGGAATGTGTACGTGAAGCCAAAGACGAACGTGTGCGTGAGATCCGCAGTGCTGTGGAGCTCATGATTGCACGGCTCGACTCTCAGCTCAAGAGCAAACTCCTCACCCTTATGGGTGAGGCAGTCGGACATGTGCTAAACTTGATAATGCAATTAAAATTCAGTCAGGATTTCGTGGGAACTCTTTAATACCCTTTTTTTTTTTAATACCAATAACGTTATTGGCCAGAAATTCCATCTCTTAGAGCGATCATTAATAAGTATAGCCTGTCTTGGATAACTTTATAACTATTTTGATGACATATAAGTAGAGAAATGTGTTAAAAGTATAATCTTGTGTTTATAGGTCAGAAACATTCCTTGACACAAGAAACAGAACTTCTGGAGACTCTTTTACAAGAAGTTGAGCATCAGGTTTGTCTTGTAATCTTGTAAATTTTGTCTTGTAAATTTTGTCTAATCAGTTTGTCTTGCATCAGGTAAGACATCAGAATAAAATTTTTATAATTTTTGTTTTGGAAAAACCGACCAACATGTTTTGTTCCAATCCCCAAAGTGCATCAATCATGATGTTGGATTTCCATGGCAGGATTTCCCAAGATTTTATGGGAGGAAATTCTACATTTGTGCAATTATTGTGTTGTACCAACACCACAAAAAGACCATTCCCAATCGTATCGGTCGACGTCGCGATGCCAAATTATGACTAGTTTTATTTTTACGAGAATATAAGACCCGTCGCTTTGCTGACGGAAATACCAATCTTTGCTGCGATGGCTAATCTATGGGCGAGGGGAAAAAAAAGAAAGGATTCCTGGGAGATCCTGCTTGCTCTCCGTGCAGGGATAACCGACGTCACGTGTTGGCATTTGCAGTTTTGACATGCGCGTCCACGTACCCATAAAAAAATTAAATAATTTTTTTAAATGGAGGTTGGGGGGGATCACAAGCACTCCCAGGAGTTACCCAAATCAACCGTAGTTGGATTTATTGAAATCTATTAATCCGTTCTCAAGCTATAACACGACAAACGAACAGACATACACGGCTCCTTTTATAATATAGACTACAATATAAGACCCGTCGCTTCGCTGTCAAATACCAATCTTTGCTGCGATGGCTAATCTATGGGGGAAGAAAAAAAAAGGATTCCTGGGAGATCCTGCTCTCGGTGCTGGGATAACCAACTTTACATGTTGCCTTGGGCAGTTGTTAAAAGGCGTGTCCATGTACCCATAAAAAATAAAAAATAAAAATTCCCGTTTTCGTTAATCCGTTTTCAAGTTATAACACGACAAACAAACAGACAGACAGACACGGCTCCTTTTACAATATAGCTTTCAACCATCAACAAGAAAATTAATGGAGCATGAATAGTTGAAAAGAGTATGCTTATTTTCTGATTCAGTTACAAATTTGGATTTTAACCTGGAACCGCAACATGTTGAGGTGAGTGCACAGATAGGAACAGGAACATCATCCAGGCTGACCCAAACATTTATAGAGGTGAAACATCGAATTTGGTTATTTTTAAAGAATTGCACTGTTTTGTTGCCAGAGGCCCAGATCTGATATTGCATTGTCTGCTGCAACGGCACCATATCTTGCATGAATATCACACCAAATGCATAATCACGATCATCATTGCATAAGTCGGGTCTTTGTACAGACTTTTGCAGGTGTAACTTCTTCCCACACTTTTTTTTCCCCTCCTTGTGGAAAGCTCCTTTTGTAATGTTACATTTGTGGTGTAAGGGGCATTAGGTAGTTTCACGTCTTAAACAATATTTGTATTTGGGTAGTTATTCAGGATTTTTTGAACATGCATACAAGTGCACGTGGTTAGGTCAAGTTGTCTTCAGTATTGCACTTATGGGGACAGGTGTTGTCGAATTACCTCCACCACCAAAGGTGGATGGAGGTTATATTTTCACCACTGTCTGTCTGTCTCTCTGTTTGTTTGTCTGTGAACAAGACGTCTCAAAAAGTTGTGGACGGATTTGGACGAAACTTGGTGGAACGGTTGGGTGTCTGACAAGGACAAATAGATTCGATTTTGGTGAAGCTCTGAATATGGATTCGGATGCGATAATTATTTATTTTTTAAGTGATTCTTCACCATTGAGTGATCGGGCTAAAACCGATACATAGCAAGATATCTCAAAAAATTGTGGACGGATTTGGAAAAATCTTGCCCAGGTTGGGTGTGTGACAAGGAAGAATCGATTCAGTTTTAGTGAAGCTCTGAATATGGATTCAGACACGAGAGTTGTTTATTTTAAAAGTGATTCTTCACCATTGATAGATCGGGTGAAAACGATATATAACACGATATTAAAAAAAGTTATGGACAAGTTATGACTAAACATGGTGGATGAGTTGGTTAGGTGACGAGAACAAGCCGATTAGATTTTGGTTCAGGTCCGAATCCAGATCCGGCCTATCATTGGGATACAAAGCATAAAATGTACAGCCTGGCGGAGGTATGTGCTCGACCGAGTGCCGTTCTAGTTTATAGTGGTCTTGACATGTTGATGTTGATGTTTAACCATATCAAGGTGACTTTTGAAAAGAGCAAGCCATTCTTTTCTGGTTGATTGCCCAATCCCCAAATTCTTATTCTTTCCACCAAGTGTATCTTCGCCAGCAAAGCTGCATCCCAGTAATGATGCAACAACGTTGCTCCCTCCACTCTGCTCTTCGGCAGCTGCGTTCCTGTAGTAAGAGCGAATTGATTGCCAAGAGCAATGAGATCTTGCAGATGTTTCAGCAGGTGCACCGCAAGCCAATGGCATCATTTGTGACAGCTCCTGTTCCACCAGATTTCACAAGGTATGCCGTATTCCACTTTTATGCAACACTTTTTTTTGTTTCTTGTATCCTTTGAGTTTCTTGTACTCTCCTGGTGTGTGTACCCTTTTCTTTAAGTGCTGCCTCTTATTATCAGGCAATGTTCTCCAATATATTGCTTTTGCCATCAACATCTGCCGTGTTCATCAAGGTGTTAGCCCATGAAACCTGAAAGTGGCTAATGGGGAATATAAAACGTGCTCAAAGACAGTGTGGGATGGAGAACTGTAACCCGATTGCTAAAATAGAAAAGAAACTCACACATTAAAAACAAACATGTGGCTATCAGAACGCAGAACCATGCCCTGCCAGAGCCCAAGGTATCCATCTTCGTTTTGGAAAGTTTGTGTCAAGGACCAAGTTGTGATGTTTTCATGTTTAAACATTTTCAAGTGTTTCACGCCATAGTAAGTTTACTCCGAGCTTTTTTTAACAATGGGTGTTATTAACCTGTTGGTTCTTGCTTGTTTGTGATTTTATTGGTATATATTTTAAATACTTTTTGAAGTTCACACAGAAGTTTTATCATTTTAGTTGCTCTGACTTACTGTTCTGTCCAACCTTGCCTGCTGTTCTATCCGAAGCAGCTTTTTGCTAAGGATTAGATAAACTGGCTGATTTGCCACCACTTTCACAGCAGCAGTCTGGACAGAAATCTTTAATTTGGCTGGAATGCCGGCATACTTGCCGACTATTAGCCAAGCGCACCATGGGATCTTTAAGGTTTGCCAGCAACACACGGCACACATGTCCCCATTTTAACGTCACATCTGACAAACGCTGCACTCGTTGACACAGCACCTTGCAAGTGAAGCAGCATGATGTTGCAAGTGAAGCAGCAATTTATGGTCGATTCATGAATCAAACTCAGACTCGACAGTTCAAAGGCGGGTGTACTTTCTCGAAGCTACCCTGCAAGTGCTTGATTATTACTGGTGTGACATCTATTTTATCCAGTTTTCAAATTCTCTTTGTGTTTTACTTTTTCTTTTTCTTTTTTTGTTTGCTGCTCATACCTGACTGCTTTAGATCTTTCTGAATTATTTTGAATGATGCAAATGTCTTTGCAAGAGCATTCCAGTGCAAATCTAACCATTTATTAAGTGACCACAATTCTGAGCTATACTTTGTCAGAATTCGGTTTCTTGTCATTTCTTGGTTTAAATAACTGTTTAACTGCAATACAATGTACAAACCTTGGTGGAAACGAATCTGTAATCTTGGGAAACATTCTCTTTGTCACATATGAAACATTATCTCCGTCACCAAAGGTGGATGGAGGTTGTTTTCACCCCTGTCCGTATGTTTGTTACTTGCCGGAAAACATTCCGGCAAGTATATTGGTTGGTTGGTTCGTCTGTTTGTCTGTCTGTTTGTGCACAGTACTACATCTACACCGTTTCACATAGAATCGCCAAACTTTGCACACATATTTGTCTTGCCCTGGAATCGACTGTGCCCAATTTTTAACTCTCTAGGCCCAAGGCCTCAATTATGACGTCATAATTCGATGATTCAACAAGTACAAAACTTCATCCAATCAAGATGCAATTTCTTGATCGCCATGTCGGCATAAACTGGTGGAGAAAAAAAATAAATGATATCAGTCACGTGGTTTGGCCGCCATCTTGGAAAAAACAAACAACTTTGCACCTCTATATCTCCGAAAGTGCTGAATAGAAAAAATTGAGACATGGCGCATTGTAAAGAACTTTCCATGGGGAATAAAATGTTAATGATGTCATAGGTGCCTCTATTATGACGTCATAATTCGACAAATACAAAACTTCCATCCGATCAAGATGTAATTTCTTGAGTATAATCTAGGAATAAATTAGTTTCGAAAACAAATAATATGTCATCGGTCACCTGATTCGGCCGCCATCTATCTATAATTCCAGTAATCTCTGTGTGTTTGTTTGTTTGTACGTTTGTACGTTTGTCTGTGACCGCTGTTTCTCGACAACCACGGGTCCGATATACTTTAAACTTGCCAGGTATATTGCTGGGGACCCGAGGATGTGCCTTTTCAAGGTTTGAAATTAATCGGACAAGTACTTACCGAGCTATGGCGATTTAGCCGTTCGCCGTTCGCTTTGGCGTTGCGAATGGACCAAACCATTGCATGTAAATAGAGGGGGGGGGTTCTGTGGTCGTTGCGAATGGACCAAACCATTCATGTAAATAGAGGGGGGGGGGGGGTTCTGTGGTCGTTACTGCCACGTGGTTTCAAAGTTTTTTTTTTGTTGTTGTTGTTTGCACGCATGTTTTTTTGCACCCACGTACGGGCACGCCCTAGGATGTTTACACACACACACCCCTACACAAATTTTTTTTTTTTTTTTTTTTTGGCAAGGAACGGGCACGTCCTAGCTTATATATAGTACGGGCATGCCCTAGTATTTTGAATTCCGGCAAGTCCTCGGTCTCTGACCGATTTCTCGTCTGTTTGTCTGTCTGTTTGTTTGTTTGTGAACAAGATATCTCAAAAAGTTGTGGACGGATTCGGATGAAATTTGGCAGAGAGGTAGCGTATATGACCAGGAAGAATTGATTCAAATTTGGTGAAGATCCCGATCAGAGAATGTTTTGTGATTCTTCACCTTTGATTGATAGGGCTTAAATCGATTATATAGCACAATATCTCAAAAACTTACGGATGGATTTGGACGAAACTTGGTGGACAGGTTGGGTGTCTGACAAGGAAGAATTGATTCGATTTTGGTGAAGATCTGAATATGGATTTGAATACGAGAGTTAAAAAAAATTTCAAGTGATTCTTCACCATTGAGAGATCGGGGTGAAAAGCGACATATAACATATTTGATCTAGAACGGCACTCTGTAGAGTGCATACCTCCACCAGGCTGAACAGTTTGTTTTCTATCCCACTGATAGGCCGGATCTGAATTCGGACCTGAACCAAAATCTAATCTGCTTGTTCTTGTCACCTAACCAACTCGTCCACCAAGTTTAGTCATAACTCGTCCATAACTTTTTGAGATACCGTGTTATGTATCAGTTTATGTATCAATTATGTTGTGTATTGTTATGTATCAATTCCACAATATTAGAAGGAAGTAGGGGACGGGGAAGACCGAGAAAGACTTTACTAAAGATGATGGAAGAAGAAATGTGGGCAAGGGGGTTAACTAGGTGGGTAACAAGGGGGTTAATGCAGAAAATAGGGCAAAATGGAGAAGATTGTCATGCGGCCCGCAAGTCTAACCCCTGCTCTAGCAGGGAAAATGGCCTTAAAATGCCGTTGTTGTTGTTGTTGTTGTTGTTGTTGTATTGTTCCACAATGGGTAGATGCCCTCGTTCACTGTCCTAAAAATAAACCAGTTTGATTTAAATCCCTTCAGCTGTTTTCAAGTATCACATTTTCACCAGCCATGACAGGTTTCACATCGATCTGTGAAGCGGTTTCAGAGGAGGGATTTTTAATATATATATATCTGCTTTCAAGCCAATATGGCTGCCACCCCACATGGTGTATGACCTTAAAAGATGTACACTCTGCATATGAATGGGTAGGGGATCACGTTTGTGAAGTTTCGTGTTAATCGGATAAGGTTCGTTTTTCTATGCAAGATGGCTGTGAAACCACGTGACCTCATTTCATGATTACATCGTCATTTTCAAACTATTTCACCTTCTGGGGCGGAGGCATAAAAATACATACATTTTTACTGTGGATACATTGGCCTTGGCATAAAAGCTTAAGATCCCGACGAGCAACCCAATACCTTAATATTACGAGAGAGTTTAAAAGTGACACTTCATTCAAATCTGCATGAAATTTAAGGGTTAGGTTTGCATTCTGAACATGCATGTGTTTCCAAAATATGTGCTGGATCAAGTGTTTATTCTCATTGGAAAGCTCTTTCAAACAGCCATCCAATTATTCAATGTTTGTTAATGTATCTCCACGAGAATGGAGAAAAGTGTGCCGATTATATTAAAAACGCAAACTGTAATCTGTCTGCAAGATTTGCAAGCTGTTTCTGGCTTTGTTTCTTGTTTGTTTCTTGTTTCTTGTGTTGCAAGTTGTTTCTGGAAAGCAAGTTGTTTCTGGCTGTTGCCCAGAAAACTTGCTTTCGTCTCCTGGAAAGCAAATCCAACGGAAGGAAATCTCATTTCCTTTCACGAAGCCTGAAACAAGTGTGTGTCCACCCTCAGGAGAGCCAGGAAACAATATCTCGCCGTTCTCAAGACCGAACTCTCTTATCTGTCTCCCTCTTCCAAATCCTGGTGGCGTCTGGTCAAATCTGTTTCTGGTGTTTGTTCCCCCTCCATCCCCTCCCTCACCTCAAATGGCTACACGGCTGACTCCGCACGTGAAAAAGCTGAATGCCTCAACTCTGTATTTGCCTCTAAATCTTGTGTCCCAAACCCATCCCTCTCTGTACCCACCGTACCCAGTCGTACCCAGCTGCTCCTGGACTCTGTGTCCTTTCTTCCTGACAAGGTGGAAAAGTTTCTGTCAACCCTCGACTGATTCTGCAACTGGACCTGACGGTATCAGCCCACGGGTCCTAAAATCCTGTTCTTCCGCTCTTTCATTCCCTCTCTCTGTTCTCTTCACCCTCTCTTTTGCTCAAGGTCATCTGCCATCTGCTTGGAAATCAGCCAACATCACTGCTTTGCACAAAAAAGGTGCAAAAACAGATCCGAGCAACTACAGACCAATCAGCCTTCTCCCAATTATCAGCAAAGTCATGGAATCTATCATTGCTTTGGATATGAAATCTTTCCTCTTCTCCAATGGCTTGATCTCTGATCATCAAGTTGGTTTCAGACCTGGTGACTCTACTCTGGACATGCTGCTTCTGCTTTCTCAACAATGGATGGAGGTCCTCAATGCCAAACAGGAAATTAGAGCTGTCTCCCTTGACATATCACGTGCCTTCTATACGGTCTGCCACCCCGCTCTGCTCACCAAACTCTCCTCCTTTGGTATCCATGGAAATCTTCACGCATGGCTGGCGGACTTCCTCTCTAGTCATAGTCAACGTGTGGCCCTGAATGGGTTTCTCTCATCTCCTCTTCCTGTTCAGGCTGGAGTACCCCAAGGCAGTGTTCTGGGCCCTGTGCTTTTTCTGGTCTTCATCAATGATCTCTCTGACTCTCTTGAAAATCCTCTCTATCTCTTTGCTGATGACTCTACTCTCTGTCGCTCCATTCCTCATCCCTCAGATCGGCAGTCTGCAGCCTCCTCACTCTCTGCAGACCTGGACAAAATCACAG
This sequence comes from Myxine glutinosa, assembly GCF_964187855.1. Taxonomy (NCBI): domain Eukaryota; kingdom Metazoa; phylum Chordata; class Myxini; order Myxiniformes; family Myxinidae; genus Myxine; species Myxine glutinosa. The sequence continues at coordinate 104,971,821 of NC_136266.1, forward strand.
ACTGGGCAAACAAGTGGAACATGTCTTTCAATCCTGACAAATCTCACACTCTTATGATGTCTCTCCGAAAAGACCGACTGGACAACCCTCCCATCCACTTTTTGAATAATCCTCTCCAAGAAGTTCTGTCACTCAAGCTTTTGGGTCTCACTATCTGCCATGATCTTTCCTGGGAAAACCACATTTCAAATCTGGCCTCCAACGCCAGTCGCCGACTGGGCATCCTCCGTCGTGCGAAGTCCTTCCTTGGCACACCTGAGCTCCTCACCACATACAAGACTTTCATCTGCAGCTCAATGGAATACTGCTCTCACCTCTGGGCTGGTGCTCCTGCCTCACACCTAGCTCATCTTCACGCTGTTGAAACCAAAGCGTTCAGAATCATTGGAATCTCCCGCGATGAAGCTAACTCCAAGGGCCTTTCACTCACTCACCGCAGGCAGGTTGGTGGTCTTTCCATCTTCTACCGACTCCTCTCTGGCCTTGGCCCCCCAGCTCTTTCTGGGCTCTGTCCCCCAAATATTCCTACAGGTCGCACAAGATCTGCCTGCAACCCTCTTATGGTTAAACTGCCAAAATCAAGACTCTCTGCTCACCTTAACTCCTTCATTCCTCTTTTCTCCCGCCTCTGGAACAAACTCCCTCACTCTCTTCAATCCCACTCCACCCTCCAGGTCTTTAAAACACCTGTTCACCACCATCTCTTATCTTCCCCCATCCAAAACCTTGATCTTTTCTGCCCTGTTAATTTCACCCCAAATCCACTTTTTTGAAATCCACTTTTTGAAATCCGAAATCCACTTTTTTGAAATACCAACTTCTGTCGTGGAAGTCCTTGGTGTCCTTGTGTTTTATACTTCTCCCACCCCACTCCCCCCCCCCCCCACCTTTCCCACGCCTCCTCCCCCCAAGCCCTTTCCCTCCCACACAACTCCCTGCTCTCAAATGTTGTGTTTTGTGTGCTTCCCCTTCTCTCCCCATCTTGTCTTCCGCTCCCTCTTTTTATATATTTTGTTTGTCTGTTTGATTTGTTTGTGAAATAAATGTTAGCTCTTTCACGACCCTCGATTCTGTATCCAAAAAAAAAAAAAAACTATGTATAGGTTTCTTTTTCTATTTTTAACTATGTGCACATTGAAGGGGAACCAAAACAAAAAAAATTTAAACATTGAAAATCATTAATCACTGTCTAATTTAATGGATTTTGTTTTTTTTGCCAATTGCAAAATGTCCAAAAAAAGCCATTTTCAATTTCACCAGTGACGCCACACGATGAACTCACATTGATCCACATGGTGGCTTTAAATTGAGAACAGTGTATTTCGAGCTTGGATTCCGATACCAATTCCATCGTCATTGGCATCTCTGAATAGACAGCTCCCAGCCAAGAAAAAAAACGAACATTTTTTCCTGCCAAAGCTTTCTCAGTGGTTACATCATCCTTAGCCTATGCCCTTTCAATTTAGCTGAGGGGCTATCCTGGATTTTGCCTCACATCCAAAATGGCCGTCAATATATAACCATTGAATCTCACATTTTAATGCTTGGAAATGAATTTTCTAACCACAAAATATGACTTTTTCTGGTCACATGTTATAGATGTGCATCATTAGTTGATTTTGGAATGATTTGCTATTGGCCTCAAAATCCAAAAGGGTGTCCAAAATCCAAAATGCCAACCAGACCCGACTGATTTTAACTTGTGCACCTTCTTTGGCTGGAAATTGGACAACTGCTATTTCGTTCAGCGGACTACAACAACAACAACAACAGGCATTTTAAGGCCATTTCCCCTGCTACAACGGGGGTTAGCCTTGTGGGCCCCATGACCATCTTCTCCATTTTGCCCTATTTTCTGCATCTCCCCCTTGTTAACCTCATTGCCCGCATTTCTTCTTCCACCACCTTCAGCGAAGTCTTTCTCGGTCTTCCCCATCCTCTACTTCCTTCTCCATTAATTTCCATCACTCTTCTAAACCAGTCACTTTCATCCTTTCTCAACACATGACCAAACATCTCAACCTGTTTCTCTTCACAGCATCCATCACAGGCTCTATTCCCATCATCTTTCGCAATTCATAATTTGTCTTCCTCTCTCTCAACGATACTCGACATATACACCGAATCATTCGCATTTCCACCCTTTCCAGCCTTCGTTGCTGCTCTACGTTCATTACTCATGTCTTGCTCCCATAAATCGTAACACTTCTCATACATGCAGCATACACCTTTCCCTTCAGCTTCAACGACACTCCCCTCCTCGTCAGCATGCCACTCAGTTCTCGAAACTTCTTCCATGCACATCTCACTCAAGCAACCTTTGCTGAGTTTGATCCACCTTCTCCATCCAGCATGTCTCCGAGGTAGCAAAATGTTTTCACACCTTCCAGCTTCACGCCGTCTCCAAGATCCAACTCAACATTTCCTCCATCTGCAGCTCCCTCTGTGCACACCTTACACTTGAATGTAGCTGCCACACTGGTTAATGACTGTCTCAGACCACTACATTTTTGATGAACCCACTCGGCGCATATTGTACATTGAATGGAATTTACTCCAACGCCCTTCCTGCACACAGCACACGGCCACTTCCCAGTTCTTTCCACCTCACCACATGCTTTACCACTTGCCATCACCTTCGTCTTTCCAATACTCACCTTCAGACCTTTTGCCTCCATACATTCCTTTCACTTGTTCATCTTCTCCTTCAGTCCATCCATATTCTCCCCAATCAACACCAGATAATCTGCATACATCAACTCCCACGATAATCTCCTTTACGTTTCGAGCCAGCAACTCCATCATGGCTACAAATAGTAGTGGACTTAGTACCTACCCCTGATGCACTCCCACCTTCACCGCAAACTCACCACTGTTCCCGTCCTTCGTCCTTACAGCTGTGCGCGCTCTCTCGTACATTGCCATCACTACTCTGATCAACCATGCCTCCACTCCTAACTTCCTCAATGCCCATGTCACTACTTCGCATGGAACCCTATCGAATGCTTTCTCCAGATCAACAAACCCAAGAAACAACTTCTTCCTCTTCTCCATGTACTTTTCCTGCAACTGCCGTACAATAAAAAGCGCGTCTGTCGTTCCTCTTCCTGGCATAAATCCAAACTGCATTTCGTCAATCACTTTCTTTCTTATCCTCTTCACCAACACCCTCGGCGCACATTGTACATTGAATATGAGACCATTGTACGAAGGTCTCAAACTCATTTTGCAAAAAATGTTCGTTTCCCATGAATCGTACAGACGTACACTTTTCAAAATCCAATCTCACCCCTCCCCTCCAAATCCTCCCCATCACCCATCCCTTTCAAATCTCCCCCCTTGCCCCTTCCCTCCCCTCCCTCCTAAACTCCCCCCACACTCCTCCCCTCCGAGACTCTCCCTCGCTCCTCCCCTCCTAGACTCCCCTCTCACCCCTCCTCCTCAAAGCATCCTCCCTGCTTCTTCCCCCTTCCAACTTTCACCTTCATCTCCCCCAACCTTCTGCCTCGCTCTTCCCCCTCCTCAAATAACACCTCACTGTGCCTCACCCAATCTCCATCAAACCTTTTGTCCACCCCATTCTTTCCTTTCTCCAAGCTATTCTGAAATCTCTGAAATACCTTAAACAGCTCTCCCTACCTCTTCCTTGTCTTCCACATCTTACCCTACCCCTCCCCCCCCTGTTCTGGACCCGATGCTCCCCCTTCCTCTTCATTAACGGTATGGACCTCAAACATCCGGGGCCTTCGCTCAAACTTGACTGACCTCTCCATACAGGTTGCTTCTGACAAACCAGATGTGATCTGCTTAACAGAAACTTTCCTCCTTCATGATGTCTCTGATGCCTTGGTATCTCTCCCAGGTTACTCCCTCCTCCGGTATGATAGACCTGAGCCTCGTCCTGGAGGTGGGGTTGCTATCTTTATAAAAAACTCTCTTCCTCACTCGCCCTCCACTGCCCTCTCTCCACCTCACCCCCAGGAATACCTTTGGCTACGGCTTCCCCTTCGCTCCCACCTTTTGTTCATATGTGTGTTGTACCGTCCACCAAACAGCGATGACTCCATCTACATCTCGCTGTCTGATAATATGGACCAACTTCTATCTACCCATCCCAACTCTCTCTTCCTCATATGTGGTGATTTCAATTGTCACCATGCCAGTTGGCTGGGTGTGGGTACCTCTCACCAGCCATGGCTATTCAGCAAAGGACTTCTGCGACTCACTGGGACTGACACAATCTGTCAATTTCCCGACCCGGATCTCAGTCAACGGAGCATCTTCTCTTCTAGATTTGGTTATGACAAACTTCCCTGAAAATGTCTGCTGCTCTTCTTCTGCTCCAATCGGCTCATCTGATCATGTGCTTGTCAAAGTGGACATCTCTCTGACCATTCTCAGAGAGCCTCCTCAGCGTCGACGAGTCTGGCATTTCACTCAGGCCAACTGGCACGGTCTTCAAGCAGCCATCAATCATCTGGACTGGTCTCCCATCTCTACCGCTTCTGACATCAACTCATCCTGGGAATTCTTTCAAAGTAAATTGCTCTCTCTCATGCACAGATTTATCCCATCTCGTCTTCAGTTGTCATACCCTTCCTCCCGTCCATGGTACACGGAATCTTGTGGTGAGGCTGTTGCCCTGAAACAACTTGCTTTCGTCTCCTGGAAAGCAAATCCAACGGAAGGAAATCTCATTTCCTTTCACAAAGCCCGAAAGAAGTGTGTGTCCACCCTCAGGAGAGCCAGGAAACAATATCTCACCGTTCTCAAGACCGAACTCTCTTATCTGTCTCCCTCTTCCAAATCCTGGTGGCGTCTGGTCAAATCTGTTTGTGGTGTTTGTTCCCCCTCCATCCCATCCCTCACCTCAAACGGCTTAACGGCTGACTCCGCACGTGAAAAAGCTGAATGCCTCAACTCTGTGTTTACCTCTAAACCTTGTGTCCCAAACCTATCCCTCTCTGTACCCACCGTACCCAGTCGTACCCAGCTGCTCCTGGACTCTGTGTCCTTAACTCCTGACAAGGTGGAAAAGTTTCTGTCAACCCTCGACTCTGATTCTGCAACTGGTCCTGACGGCATCAGCTCACGGGTCCTAAAATCATGTTCTTCCGCTCTTTCACTCCCTCTTTCTGTTCTCTTCACCCTCTCTTTTGCTCAAGGTCATCTGCCATCTGCTTGGAAATCAGCCAACATCACCGCTTTGCACAAAAAAGGTGCAAAAACAGATCCCAGCAACTACAGACCAATCAGCCTTCTCCCAATTATCAGCAAAGTCATGGAATCCATCATTGCTTCAGATATGAAATCTTTCCTCTTCTCCAATGGCTTGATCTCTGATCATCAATTTGGTTTCAGACCTGGTCACTCTACTCTGGACATGCTGCTTCTGCTTTCTCAACAATGGATGGAGGTCCTCAACGCCAAACAGGAAATTAGAGCTGTCTCCCTTGACATTTCACGTGCCTTCGATACGGTCTGGCACCCTGCTCTGCTCACCAAACTCTCCTCCTTTGGTATCCATGGAAATCTCCACGCATGGCTGGCGGACTTCCTCTCTGGTCATAGTCAACGTGTGGCCCTGAATGGGTTTCTCTCATCTCCTCTTCCTGTTCAGGCTGGAGTTCCCCAAGGTAGTGTTCTGGGCCCTGTGCTTTTTCTGGTCTTCATCAATGATCTCTCTGACTCTCTTGAAAATATTATCTATCTCTTTGCTGACGACTCTACTCTCTGTCGCTCCATTCCTCATCCCTCAGAATCAGCAGTCTGCAGCCTGCTCACTCTCTGCAGACCTGGACAAAATCACAGACTGGGCAAACAAATGGAACATGTCTTTCAATCCTGATAAATCTCCCACTCTTACGATGTCTCTCCGAAAAGACAGACTGGAATACCCTCCCATCCACTTTCTGAATAATCCTCTCCAAGAAGTTCTGTCACTCAAGCTTTTGGGTCTCACTATTTGCCATGATCTTTCCTGGGAAAACCACATTTCAAATCTGGCCTCCAAAGCCAGTCGCCGACTGGGCATCCTCCGTCGTGCGAAGTCCTTCCTTGGCACACCTGAGCTCCTCACCACATACAAGGCTTTCATCCGCAGCTCTATGGAATACTGCTCTCCCCTCTGGTCTGGTGCTCCTGCCTCACACCTCGCCCGTCTTCACGCTGTTGAAACCAAAGCGTTCAGAATCATTGGAATCTCCCGCGATGAAGCTAACTCCAAGGGCCTTTCACTCACTCACCGCAGGCAGGTTGGTGGTCTTTCCGTCTTCTACCGACTCCTCTCTGGCCTTGCTCCCCCAGCCCTCTCTGGGCTCTGTCCCCCAAATATTCCTACAGGTCGCACAAGATCTGCCTGCAACCCTCTTATGGTTAAACTGCCAAAATCAAGACTTTCTGCTCACCTTCACTCCTTCATTCCTCTTTTCTCCCGCCTCTGGAACAAACTCCCTCACTCTCTTCAATCCCACTCCACCCTCCAGGTCTTTAAAACAGCTGTTCACCACCATCTCTTATCCTCCCCCATCCAAAACCTTGATCTTTTCTACCCCCGCTAATTTCGGTCCCCTTGTGTTTTATACCCCCCCCCCCCCACCCCCCTCCCCTTCCCACGCCTCCTGCCCCCAAGCCCTCTCCCTCCCACACTTCTCCCTGCTCTCAAATGTTGTGGTTGTGTGCTTCTCCTTCTCTCCCCATCTTGTCTTCCGCTCCCTCTTTTTGTATATTTTGTTTGTCTGGTTGATTTGTTTGTGAAATAAATGTTAGCTCTTTCACGAGCCTCGATTCAGTATACAAAAAAAAAACAAAAAAAAAAACCCTTTCGAATACCTTCATGCCATGCTCTAACTAGATGGTATTCATAGACTATTTACCCTGCGCAGTCAACTTGTTGCGAGCCAACTCTTCTGTTTTTGAACATTTATTTTCTTTGATCCAATATGGCTGACAGACCACGTGAGCGATGACATCATACATTCTAATTCTCTAATATAATTGTTGCACAGATCACGCTCAATACATTTCAAACTGATCAGACTAAGCGTTGTCCCTGTCGAATTATGACGTCATAATTATGGCACCAATGACATCATCGTTAACAACACCTATTCCTCATATGGAGTTCTTTACAATGAGGCAGGTGTCAATTTTTTCCATGGAGCAGTTTCGGAGATATAGAGGTGCAACTATTTTAGATTTTTTTCCAAGATGGCGTCTGTACCACGTGACCTATGACGTTGTAATTATAATTAAAAAATTATATAGGAGCCGCACATATTCTGAAAATTTCGTGTCCATCGGACGAACAGTTGCAGTAGTGTAGCAGCATAGCAAACCTGTTGTGCATTTTGTGATACAAGCACCAAATTTGGTACACTAGTAGACTATCATATTATGAAAAGATCTGGATATTGGGCCATCTCAGATTCAGAGATTTGATTTTTGCAAGATTTCGATTCGATTGGGATCGAAGAGAACACCTTCTTCGTCTTCTGTACAGTGAAGTTGCCAGCCCTGAATTCGCTGGCTACATCTGGGTGCTTCATTGGGAGTGCAACCGTGTCCCTCAGGTGAACAGGAACCCACCTGGCATAGTGTGTGTGGTCTAAGGCATGGAACCATGGGACCAGTTCCGTCAGGGCATCAAGGTACGTCGTGAATGAAGACTGCCGCAGAGAACGCACGTAGACCAGTACCAACATCTCTAGTTCCAGCACAGTTGCCCAGTACTGAAAGTTGGGAATGTCTTCTCCTCTCTGGTGACACCAGTCTTCGAACTCAGGCAGGTCTTCTGCATCATCAGCATATGTCATACAGTGGCGTTCATACGCACGGTGTTGCAGGATGTGCAGTGCCGCTGCAGTGATTTGATGAGCTCTTCTTGTGCGGGTGACGTGGGCAGCTCGTAGGAAGGAGTCGGCCGTGCCTGGCGTTGCAATCTCAGCTTGCAAAATCTGCAAATCTTGCAAAAATCAAATCTCTGAATCTGAGATGGCCCAATATCCAGATCTTTTCATAATATGATCGTCTACTAGTGTGCCAAATTTGGTGCTTGTATCACAAAATGCACAATTCTTTTGAATATTTGGGCTAAGCCGCCCCACTACAGAGGAATTTTTGTTTTATTCATACTGATCAGATCAAGCGTTGTACTTGTCGAATTATGACGTCATCATTAAGGCACCGATGACATCACCAACATATCTTATTCCCCATGGTGAGTACTTGACAATGAGCCATGTTTCAATTTTTTTCCATTGAGTGGTTTGGGAGATATAGAGGTGTAACGTTTTTCCAAGATGGCGTCTGTACCACGTGACCTATGACATCATAATTATGAATAAAAAATTCTACAGGCGGAGGCGCTTCTATGATAAAATTCCGTGTCAAACGGACCAATGGTTGCCGAGAAAACAAATTTTTAAAATGCACACGAACGGCACACGTATGGCACAAGGCACACGTACGCAACCGAATGCTTGACCCCGCTTTTCGCTTCACGAGCGCAGGTTAATAACTTTATCGCTCTATATGAGCCACAGTCCAGAGGGTCACCTTTCCCCTTGTATAGAGGGACGAGGGTACTCGGTTCCCAATCCACTGGAATGCCCACCAGATTTCAGATCTCTGTCATTCTCTTCACACCCCAACTTCCCGCTGCCTTCAACATATCTCCGACAACTCCCGTCGGCCCTCCCACTTTTCTACTCTTCATTGCTTTTATCGCTTCCTCAACTTCCTTCTCAGTTATCTTCTCTGCCGGTCCTAAAACTCAGTTACTCTCTATGTTGCCGTCCCATTCATTCTCTGCATTCAACAGCATTTCCATATATCTCTTACATCTTCCTTTAATTCCATCTGGGTCCACAATGATTTGTCCCACTTCATTCTTCAAGAAACTCACCCCATCACATCGCACCTTTCTTTCGCTATCTGCTTTGCAATCCTCAATACCGCTCTCTGACCTTCTTCCGAATCCAAGCGTTCTCCGAACATTTTCCGATGTGCCTCCTGCGCCTTTGCTACCTCTTTCTTTGCAGCCTTCTTGGTTGCCTTATAACTTTCATCTTCTGTCCCTGTACCCTTCGCCTTCTGCCATTCCTTGAACTTCTTCCTCTTCTCGTCGACCCTCTTTCGAACTTCATCATCCCACCACCATGCTTCCGAGTGCCTCGGTGGTCCTTTTGTCCATCCACATACCTCACCAACGGCTCCCAACAGACTATCTTTCATTGACATCCAACCACTTTCAAGCTCAACCACATCATCCTCTCCCATTCTCAGCCTCTTTTAATGCCTCCCTTACTGTCACCTTTTTCAACCTCCACACCTTCCTTCTCAGTTGGTACTTCACCCTTCTTCACCCGCCGAGCTCTCCTCACACCTTTCACCCTTATGTCGCAAACAACCAAGTGGAAGTCAACGCACCATCAGGTAGTCAACGTCGACCCACCTGATGTGTATGTAACAAGCTTATTGTCCGCTTTCTGGAACTGAGTATTACAAATCAACAAACCAGCTCTATCAACAAACTCCAAAATCCTTTCACCTTCTCCATTCCTCACACCATATCCGTAACCACCATGAACTCCCTCAAAACCGTCTATACACCTTCCCACATGTCCATTTAGGTCTACTCCTACCACAACAACTTCCTCATCTTTCATATTTTCCATCAGCTTCGCTATTGCACACCAGAAGTTGTCCTTATCTTCATCGCTCCGACCGACCTTCATCGCTCCAACTTGTGCACCTTCTTTGGCTGGAAAATTGAATTGGATAACTGCTATTTCGTTTAGCGGACTGTATGTCTCTAAATTTGGGACAGTGAGTTGCTTGTTACATTTGGATACACATTAGTTTCTTTTGTAATTATTAATGATACCAATCAGATATGATCTTTAAAATGACCAAAAAAATCCCCAAAAAAACAAAACTTACAGATACATTCAAAATACACTGCCCCATGCCAAATAAATTAATATCCTCCAGCGCAGCATTGCCGGGGCGCCCGAGGCGTCCGGCGATACCGCTGTACAGCTCATAGAGACTGCATTGGGAGGGAGAGGTGTACAATAATTGATTGATTAATTGCATAATTAAATTTCATAAATAATGATCATACGATATTTTCTTAATCAATTGGCGAAAAGCATACCTGAACCACCAGTGCATCATCCGAAGCTGTAACTTTTTGAAAATGAAATAAGTCGTTAATTGAAAAAATTGAATAATTGATTAATCAATAAATCAAAAATATCCTTTATAGCCACATCACTTGGTCACTATCGTGTCCAAATATCAGCTTCCGAGCTCAAAAGGTACCTGAGATATTGGCCAGATGAGAAAGAAAATAAATAAATGATTAATATTGAAAATAATAATCGTAAAATAATTAATGAATTTGTTAATAGAATACCTAAATCACCACCGTTTCATCCGCATCTGAAACTTTAAAAACATTCATTAAATAACTCGTTAACCGAATAATTAAATAATTAATCAATTACTTGATTAATCAATAAATCAAAATTAGCCTTTACAGCCAAATCATTGGTCATTGTCCTGTCCAAATATCAGCTTCCTAACTCAAAAAGTGAGTGAGATAGTAATGCCCAGAAGAGAAAGGAAATATATAAGTACTTAGTTAATCGATAATAATTAAATAACTAATCAATTAATTGATTAATCAAAAGACAAAAAATACTGTTTTTGCCAAAGCACTTGCTCACTATTGTGCCGAAATTTCAGCTTCCTAGCTCAAAGGATGGCTGAGATGTCGCCCGGACAACCAATAAAACAAGAAAACAAACAAGTACAGATACATTCAAAGTACACCGCCCCCATGCCAAATAATTAAATATCTTACAGCGCGGCATTGCCAGGGCGCCTCCGGTGCCCGGCAATACCGCAGTGCAGCTCATATAGGCTGCATTGGGAGGGAGAGGTATACACTAATTGATTGATTAATTGTATAATTAAAATCAATAAAAGATTATCACAAAATATTTTCTTAATCAATTGGCTAATAGCATAACTAAACCACTAGTGCTCATCCGAAGATGTATCTTTTAGAAATTTAATTAAATAACTCATTAATAAAAAATTAAATAATTTATTTATTAATCAATAAATAATTCATGGATTAATCAATAAATAATTAATCGATTAAATGATTAATCAAAAAATCAAAAATATCCTTGATAGCCACATCACTTGGTCACTCATGTCCAAATATTAGCTTCCGAGCTCAAAAGGTGCCCGAGATATTGGCCAAATAAGAAAGAAAATAAATAAATGATTAATAATGAAAATAAATAAATAATAATCATGAAAAAAAATTACATTATTAATCAATTCGGTCAGAGAACACATAAACCACCACCATTTCATCAGAATCTGTAACTTAAAAAAAAAAATTTTTTAGTCATTAATCGAATAATTAAAAAATTTATCGATTCATTGATTAATTGATTAATTAATAAATCAAAAATAGCGTTTGCAGCCAAATCACCTGGTCATTGGCATGTCCAAATATCAGCTTCCTAACTCAAAAGGTGCCTGAGTTAATGGTCAGAAGAGAAAGGAAATTTGATTAATTAAATAAGTACTTAATTATATATTTAAAAAAATAACCACCTTTAGAGGCCATTTTTCCCCGCAAAGCGGGGGTTGGCCTTTTTCGGGAACCGTGGTTGTTGTTGTTGTTTTTCGGTCCCCTTTTTGAAGCAATGTTTTACGGCCGGATGCCCTTCCTGACGCCAACCCTTTTTGCCGCCTTTAACGACAAACAGGGAATTACCAGTGAACTGGTACTCAATTAGCCGACCTCGGAAGGATGACAGGCTGAGTCAACCCCCCTGGCGTTAATTCAGCGATTGACCGGGATTTGAACCCAGGATCCTAGGATCCTAAGCCGGCACCCTAGCCGCTAGCCCAACACCAGGGTTAACTTAATTAATCGCTCATAATTAAATAACTCCTCAATTAATTGATTATTCAAAAAACAAAAAATACCGTTTTTGACAAAGGAAATGCTCACTACTGTGCCGAAATTTCAGCTTCCTAGCTCAAAGGATGGCTGAGATATCGTCCGGACAAACAAAGAAGAAAACATTAAAAAAAATTAAATTATTAATCAATTCGGTCACAGAACACATAAACCACCACCATTTCATCAGAATCTGTAACTGAATTTTTTTTTTTTTTTGTAATTAATTGAATAATTAAATAATTAATCGATTAATTAATTGATTAATCAATAAATCAAAAATATCCTTGGTAGCCACATCACTTGGTCACTCATGTCCAAATATTAGCTTCCGAGCTCAAAAGGTGCCTTGGATATTGGCCAAATGAGAAAGAAAATAAATAAATGATTAATAATGAAAATAAATAAATAATAATCATTAAAAAATTTAATTATTAATCAATTCGGTCATAGAACACATAAACCACCACCATTTCATCAGAATCTGTAACTTAAAAAAAAAAATTTTTTTAGTCATTAATCGAATAATTAAATAATTAATCGATTAATTAATTAATTGATTAATTCATAAATCAAAAATAGCCTTTGCAGCCAAATCACCTGGTCATTGGCATGTCCAAATATCAGCTTCCTAACTCAAAAGGTGCCTGAGTTAATGGTCAGAAGAGAAAGGAAATTTGATCAATTAAATAAGTACTTAATTAATCGCTAATAATGAAATAACTCCTTAATTAAATGATTAATCAAAAAACAAAAAATACCCTTTTTGACCAAGGACTTGCTTACTATTGTGCTGAAATTTCAGCTTCCTAGCTCAAAGGATGGCTGAGATATCGCCCGGACAAACAAACAAACAAACAAGAAAACAAATAAATCAAAAATATCCTTGATAGCCACATCACTTGGTCACTGTCATGTCCAAATATTAGCTTCCCAGCTCAAAAGGTGCCTGATATATTGGCCAAATGAGAAAGAAAATTAATAAACGATTACTAATGAAAAAAAAAAAAAAAAAAATCATGAAAAAATTAAATTATTAATCAATTCGGTCACAGAACACATAAACCACCACCATTTCATCAGAATCTGTAACTGAAAAAAAGGATTTTTTTTTTTAGTAATTAATCGAATAATTAAATAATTAATCGATTAATTGATTGATCAATAAATCAAAAATATCCTTGATAGCCACATCACTTGGTCACTCATGTCAAAATATTAGCTTCCAAGCTCAAAAGGTGCCTGAGATATTGGCCAAATGAGAGAGAAAATAAATAAATGATTAATAATGAAAATAAATAAATAATAATCATAAAAAAATTAAATTATTAATCAATTCGGTCAGAGAACACATAAACCACCACCATTTCATCAGAATGTGTAACTTAAAAAAACAAAAAAAATTCATTAAGCGAATAATTAAATGATTAATTGATTAATTAATAAATCAAAAATAGCCTTTGCAGCCAAATCACCTGGTCATTGGCATGTCCAAATATCAGCTTCCTAACAAAAGGTGCCTGAGTTAATGGTCAGAAGAGAAAGGAAATTTAATTAATTAAATAAGTACTTAATTAATCACTAATAATTAAATAACTCCTTAATTAATTGATTATTCAAAAAACAAAAAATACCGTTTTTGACAAAGGACTTGCTCACTACTGTGCCGAAATTTCACTATCAAAGGATGGCTGAGATATCGTCCGGACAAACAAACAAGAAAACAAGAAAGAAAACAAACAGAGTGAAAACTGAGTACTCCCTTTCAGCGTGCGTCACTGCCGAGCCCCCTTCGGTGCCCAGCAATGACGATTTGCAATGCCTGGAGATAGCATAGGAAAGGTGCGGTGTACAACAAACAACCAGGGTGAAAACTGAGTACTCCCTTTCAGCGCGCGTCATTGCCGGGCCCCCTTCGGTGCCCGGCAATGACATCATGCAGCACCTGGAGATGGCATAGGAAAGGAGCAGTGTACAATTAAAGCTTCTTTTGTATAATAAGATGAGTGCCAGAGCTTTACTCGCATTTAAACATGAAACGAACTCACAAGTCGTGAATGTTTAGCAATATTCATTCAAGGCATTTAATTTTACAACATTGTCCATTTGCATTAGTGTCATTCACTGATGCAGTCAGTGCCTGTCTGAAATTCAGGGGAGTGAACTTCATCACGACTGTCAGAAGTAGCTGAAATCTGGTGTTGCACAATGTCGCTATCACTCTGAAAATTTGTTCTCCCCTGAGTAGTCAGCTCGTTTTTCCTCACTATGGCGGGAGCCCTTTCTTCTCTTCTTCTTTGGGGGCTGGCTTGACAAACCGAGTCCTAAACCATCTTAGTGACGATGAACAATGAATCAGATGGTGAATTAGAGTCGAGATAAAGCCGTGAGTCCGAAAGTGTGAGCTTTCCAAAAGAGGATTATAAGGCCTCCAGAGCTATGTGAAGCAAACAAAATGGTGTTGATTTGTTTTTGAAGCCTCTCCCTGAACGGGCGAAGTCCCTCCCTTAATGGACAGACAGACTGGAGGAGAGTATTATAGTGTCGACGTCAATAGAAAATGGTGGGCAACCTTCCCTATTCCTTGTGTTTATACATTTATTTAGTCCATTGCTAATTGTACTGCAAGTTGTTGATTTTATTATGGGACTTGAGAACAAAATGCTTTAAAATATATTTATATATTTTTTGATTTGCAGTGAGCTGATTCCAGCATATGACTCCAGCACATTTGTACTTTCCAATTTCAGGTAAGACTACTTGCATTTGTGTGTGGTCATGCTCAACTGGCATATGTTGAGATCACACATTCTCACTGAAATGTTTTTCATTGTTTTGTTTTGGTCGTAACATTGTGGTGCGGCAGATGTACCATGACTCCTTGCATTTTTGTTTATATCTTTTGATGATAAACCATTTGGTTTTGTACGAGTTAAGACCAGCCTTGCAGGCTCTTTTTTTTATTTATTGTTTGGGCGTATCGACAGAGAGAAACTAACTAAATCCGTTGTTGATGCCATTGCCTTCAAACAACTTGCATTCTCCTCCTGGAAGGAAAATCCGATCTAAGGAAACCTCAGATCTTTCCACAAAGTCTGTAACAAGTGTGAGTCCACTCTTAGGAGAGCCTGAAAACAACATCTGTTGTCCGACCTCAAGATTAAACTTTCAAAGTTGTCTCTCTCCTCTAAAAGCTGGTGGTGCCTTGTTTCGTCTCCCTGGATCATGATCATGATCCCCCTCCGTCCCTTCCCTCATTTCAAATGGCACCACAGCCGATTCTGCCCGTGAGAAGCCTTAATTCTGTGTTTGCTTCCAAATCTCGTCCCCAACCCTCGATCTCTATACCCACCAATGAATGGTGGCTCTCGATGTCAGATATGCGAGCAGGGCCATCTCTTGAACATTTGATAGTCTGGAACCCTGCCTTGCTCTCCAAATTCTCTGCCTACTGCAGCCAAGGCCAACTCCACTTGTGGATTACTGACGTCTTACACTCTTATGGCCAATGTGTGACTCTCAATTGAATCTTTATCTCCCCTCTCTGTCAAGGCTGGAGTGCCCCACAGCAGTGTTGTGTGCCCAATCCCATTCCTAATCTCTCTGATTCCGGAAAATTATCTTTATCTCTTTGCTGATGACTCCACACTCTGCTGTGACATCCCTCATCCTTCAGATAAACAGGAAATCACAAGCTGGTCAAACAATTGGAATATGTCTTTCATTCGATCAATTTCAATTTTCAATCTGTAGCTTGATGGAGTACTGCTCTACCCTGTGAGCTGGCACACTTACCTAGCATCTTGCTTAGCTTGATGCTCTGGAAATCAAGGCCTTTAAGATGATTGGAATCTCCCTCAGTGAGATCGAGTCTATGGACCTATCACTTCACCATCACAGACAGGAAGGTGGTCTTTGTCTTCTACCACCTCATTTCTGGTCTTGCACCCCCTCTGCTCTTTCATTCCTTTGTCGTCATAATCGTCTCCCTCCCTCCCCTCCCCCCAGGTTTCTGCATGGCTCACATGGTCCACAATCAACTCCCTTCTGGTGAAACTAAACACTAAGCTACCAAAATCCATGATCACTGCTCACCTCCACTCACTTGTTCCTCTTTTCTCCAGCCTGTGGAACCAACTTCCACATCATATTCAATCTCATTGTTCCCTCCAGGTATTCAAGACAGCTATTCACCACCATCTCAGATCATCCCCAATTCAACAGCATGATCTTTGCAACCGTCATTAAACCACCCCGTCCCTCCTTCCAAATTTCCAGTTTTCCCTTCTTGGAGTTTCCTTCAGTATCCATCTTGTCCACCCCATGCATCTTCTCCTGACCCCCATTCCTCCGCACACCCATTACTTGTCCAAGTCTCCCTCTATCTTTGCCTTCGACTCCGCTGTTGGTGTTTCCCCTCTGTCTGTCTCTACTGCCCCTTTTGCGTGCAGCTCTACTGTTCCCTTTTCATCCTGTGTATGTGTTTTCTGCATCCCGTTTTTGTCTGTTATGTCCTGATCCATTCAGTGTACCAGCTGTTCCACGAGCCTCGACAATGTATGCTATGTATATATATATATATATATATATATACAGTGAAACCTTGACTTACGAGTGCACCAACTTACGAGTTTTCCGAGATACGAGCCGTCGCTCGGGCGGTTTTTTGCTTTGAGATGCGAGCCGAGATCTGAGTTACGAGCTTACGCCACCCGCCACTAGGTGGCCCAACGAGCTTTCCGGTCAGGTGGTTATCTTGCCGTGCAAGCATCTCTGCCGTATATCGCTGCTGCTTTGTTTTCGCATGTTGGTTATTTTGGAAAATTTCTTAGTTTTAACCATGGGTCCTAAGAAATTGAGTGCCAAGGGCAGTACTGAGAAGAAGAAGAGGATGATGTGCTTGGATATAAAACACGCAATCGTCGAAAAACATGAGCGAGGTGTGCGTGTTGTCGACTTGGCGAGGCAGTACGATCGTAGTACTTCTACGATATGTACGATTTTGAAGCAGAAGGAGTCGATAAAGGCTATAACGCCAGCCAAGGGCGTTACGATTATTTCAAAGCTCCGGACCTCTATCCATGAAGAGATGGAGAATTTTCGAAACATTTTGAAAGGGAGGAAGAAACAAACCTCGTTGGACAGGTTTTTATTGAAACGCCCTGCAAGTGAAAGCGAGGAAAGTGTGGCGAAAAGGGCAAAAGTTATCTCCTCCACCTCCACCAGCATCTTCGTCTGATCTTCAAGGTAAATACACTGTAGCGCGATGCTGCGCGCGCTAATGCTTACGCAAGGAGCAAGCGGACAACGCGGTTCATACAAGAGTCTTTATTCAAACTGCAGCACTAAGCTGCTCAAGGCTGCGCGCCCCGTCTATATCCTGAGGCCACGCCTCTCTCCCCGGCGTGGCCCACCCCCACTTGGTGTGCGGGGTGATGTCACCACGTCAGTGCTTTCGTGTCCGCCACAACACTTAATAAAACCAGTTTATTTCTTTACATTGAAGGAATCTGGACTCCAGCAGAATACGGATAAAAGGATGGCAAGGCACAAACTCGTCCGAGAAGATGTTTATTCGTAAAACCAACTCGGGAACACTAAAAAGCCAGTTTATCGGGCTGCCTTATAAAGCAAAACCAAAAACCCAAACCGAAACCGAAAGCCACGCCTCTCAAGCGAGGCGTGCTTCGGTGGTCACGTGATCCACAGGTATAGCTCATTATACCCGCACGCGCGGGACGCTTTGGCGGTCACGTGACCAGCCACTCTGGCGCCGGGGATCCCCGCCGGTGACGTCACCGGCTGGAGCAAGGAGATTCTGATGCCGGTCTTGCTTGGGGGACCCATGGGTCGCTACAACATTCTCTTTTATTATGAACAGTATATACGAGGTCGTGCTTGTTTATACATTATTTGTTATTTATAAAGTACATTTTTCTTATTTAAAAACACGTAACAAAAAAAATTGGTGTGGTTTTTTGGGGGCTGGAACGGATTAATAGCATTTCAATGCCTTTTAATGGGGAAATTTAATTTGAGAAACGAGCAAATTGAGTTACGAGCTCGGTCACAGAACGAATTAAACTCGTAAGTCAAGGTTTCACTGTATATATATATATATATATATATATATATATATATATATATATATATATATATATATATATATATATATATATATATATATATATATATATATATATATACATATATACATATATATATATATATATATATATATATATATATATATATATATATATATATATATATATATGTATGTATACAGTCACGTGAAAAAGTAAGTACACCCCATGTAAAGTTTTGACTTTTTCAACATATTTCAACATACAGCTATTTGATCTTCATTTCAACAATATTGATAGATAAAGGTGATATAATATAACAAATATCATGAAACATTTACATTTTGTAGTCCATTGTATAATTTAAATAAACATAAATGCAAATTTCGCATGTGGAAAAAGTAAGTACACCCCTACAGTTATCACTACTTCAAATACCTAAAATTAGAATCAGGTGCACCAGTTCAGGTGCAAATGATTAGAACATCATTAGAGAGGATCTTGGAGGAACCTGTCTTATTTAAACCTCAGACATTGAGTTTGGTTTGCTCTTTGTTGTTGAAGTGTGCAACGTCACCATGCCTAGATCAAAAGAGCTCTCTGAGGCCCTCAGAAAGAAGGTTATAGATGCCTACGAGTCAGGGAAGGGATTTAAAAAGATCTCCAAACAATTTAAAATCAATCATTCTACTGTCCGGAAGATCATTGACAAGTGGAGAAGATTCCAAACAACTGCCAACTTGTTCAGGCCAGGCCGCCCCAGCAAGATCAGCCCGAGAGCAGACTGCAAGATGCTGAAAGAAGTCTCTAAGAACCATAGAATGTCATCACGGAACCTACAGGTAGCTCTTGCCACTGTTGATGTCAAAGTGCACGAGTCTACCATTAGAAAGAGGCTGCACAAATTTGATCTACATGGGAGGTGTGCCAGGAGGAAACCTTTGCTGTCCAGAAAGAACATCAGGGCAAGACTAAAGTTTGCCAATGAACACCGAGGCAAAGACCAGCACTTCTGGAACAATGTGCCCTGGACAGATGAGTCAAAGGTAGAGATATTTGGCCACAGTACCAGAAGACATGTTTGGCGAAAACCAAAGACAGTATTTGACCACAAGAACCTGTTACCAACTGTAAAGCATGGTGGTGGAAATATTATGGTTTGGGGCAGCTTTGCTGCATCAGGGCCTTGGCAGCTCACCATCATAGAATCCACTATGAATTCTTCATTGTACCAAAGGGTGCTTGAGGATAATGTGAGGCCATCTGTCGGAAAGTTGAAGCTCAACCGAAGGTGGACCTTGCAACATGACAATGACCCTAAACATACCAGTAAATCCACCAAGGAATGGCTGAAAAGAATGAAATGGAGGGTTCTGGAATGGCCAAGTCAAAGCCCGGATCTAAATCCCATCGAGATGTTGTGGGGGGATTTGAAACGAGCTGTCCATGCAAGACATGGCCTCCGCTTCTGGTCCCTCGAGCGAGGAGGCTTGCTTCGATCTCTCCACGACATCAAAGTTTGAGTATCTTCCCATTCGTGTCTTGTGTGTTTGTGTTATTGTGTGTTTCTATTTAGTTTTGGTTTTGTACTTATTGCAAATTTGTGTGTAATTAGTCGTTTTTTGTTCGCACCTCATGCGTGGCCTGGTCTCTCCAGGCTCCCTCCCCCCCCCCCCCCGTCAGTATTTTGTGAATATAAGTTCTTTCCTTCATAGTATTTGCTTGTTTCTTTGATTTTCTTTTCTCCCCCCTACCTCTCATGAACATCTTTCTCTTTGTCAACGTTTTAAAAACAAAACAAACAAATAAACAAAAAAAAAAGCAATAAAAAATTTCTTAATTCTTTCTCTCCTCCCGGACATGTGCTTGTTCGCTCTCCTCCTCGTCTCGACTTGTGTCCCGCCCCCTATATCTCGTTTTTCTTCCACCTCTGCTCCTTTCTCAAATCCACGTCCTCACTTAGAGATTTTTCCCAGATTATTTTTCATGGTTTTGTTTAAATATTATTTAAATATGTTTAAAACGTAGCCGTGATGCTGACGCCGCCCTCCCTCCCCCCCCCCCCCCCCCCCCAGAATTTACATGTTTTAAACGTTTCCCAGTGTGTACCCTGGTCAGAATAGGTACACCGTATCCCTGCGTGTCGTAAGAGACGACTAAGAGAGTTGGCGTCAGGAAGGGCATCCGGCCATAAAAACATTGCCTCAAAAAGAGAACCATGACAATTACAACTACATATGGGCAGGGTACAGCCCGAAGTGGAGATCGGTTTCTGAGGTTTGGGACATGGAATGTAGGGACAATGACAGGGAGATCAGGAGAAGTGGTGGAAGTATTGGTCAGAAGAAGAGTGGACATATGTTGTGTGCAAGAGACGAGATGGAAGGGAAGTGGTGTGAGAATGGTGAAGGGTAGGCAGGGACAGAAATGCAAGTTTATGTGGCAAGGGTGCCTGGAGGGCGTGAATGGTGTTGTGGTCCTGTTTTCTGAGGAGTTTGTAGACAGTGTGGTGAGTGTGACTAGAGTGAGTGATCGGTTGATGATGGTGTAAATGATGATTGGAAAGCTCTTGGTGAACGTCATCTCGGGATATGCTCCGCAGGTTGGTCGGAGCGATGAAGAGAAGGACAAGTTCTGGTGTGCGATAGAGAAGCTGATGGAAAACGTGAAAGATGAGGAAGTTGTTGTGGTAGGAGGAGACCTAAATGGACATGTGGGAAGGAGTATGGATGGTTTTGAGGGAGTTCATGGGGGTTACGGATATGGTGTGAGAAATGGAGAAGGTGAAAGGATTTTGGAGTTTGCTGATGGAGCTGATTTGTTGATTTGTAATACTCAGTTCCAGAAAGAGGATAATAAGCTTGTTACATACATGTCAGGTGGGTCGACGACAACCGTTGACTACCTGATGGTGCGTAGGCGAGATAGAGGGCACCTCCGGGACACAAAGGTGATCCCGGGGGAGGAGGCTGTTTCACAGCACCACTTCGTTGTCTGCGACATAAGGGTGAAAGGTGCGAGGAGAGCTCGGCGGGTGAAGTACCAACCGAGAATGAAGGTGTGGAGGTTGAAAGAGGTGACAGTAAGGGAGGCATTAAAAGAGAGGCTGAGTAGGGTAGAGGATGATGTGGTTGAGCTTGAAAGTGGTTGGATGTCAATGAAAGCTAGTCTGTTGGGAGCCATTGGTGAGGTATGTGGATGGATAAAAGGACCACCGAGGCACTCGGAAGCATGGTGGTGGGATGATGAAGTTGGAAAGAGGATTTACGAGAAGAGGAAGAAGTTCAAGGAGTGGCAGAAGGCGAAGGGTACGGGAGCAGAAACAGCAGAGCATGAAAGTTATAAGGCAGCCAAGATGGCTGCAAAGAAAGAGGTAGCAAAGGTGCAGGAGGCATGTCGGGAAATGTTCGGAGAACGCTTGGATTCGGAAGAGGGTCAGAGAGCAGTATTCAGGATTGCAAAGCAGATAGCGAAAGAGAGGTGTGATGTGATGGGGGTGAGTTGCTTGAAGGATGAAGTGGGACAAATCGTTGTCGACCCAGATGGAATTAAAGGAAGATTGAAAAGATATATGGAAATGCTGTTGAATACAGAGAATGAATGGGATGGCAACATAGAGAGTAACCCAGTTTTAGGACCGGCAGAGAAGATAACTGAGAAGGAAGTTGAGGAAGCGACAAAAGCAATGAAGAGTAGAAAAGCGGGAGGGCCGACGGGAGTTGTGGGAGATATGTTGAAGGCAGCAGGAAGTTGGGGTGTGAAGAGAATGACAGAAATCTGTAATCTGGTGGTGAAAGAAGGCCGCATTCCAGTGGATTGGGAACTGAGTACCCTCGTCCCTCTATACAAGGGGAAAGGTGACCCTCTGGAGTGTGGCTCGTACCGAGCGATAAAGTTATTGGAGCATGGAATGAAGGTATTGGTAAGGGTGTTGGAGAGGAGGATAAGGAAGAAAGTGAAGATCGATGAAATGCAGTTTGGATTTATGCCAGGAAGAGGAATGACAGACGTGCTTTTTATTGTGAGGCAGTTGCAGGAGAAGTACATGGAGAAGAGGAAGAAGTAGTTTCTTGGGTTTGTTGATCTGGAGAAAGCATTCGATCGGGTTCCACGCAAAGTATTGACATGGGCATTGAGGAAGTTAGGAGTGGAGGAATGGTTGATCAGAGTCGTGATGGCAATGTACAAAAGAGCGCGCACAGCTGTAAGGACGAAGGACGGGAACAGTGGTGAGTTTGATGTGAAGGTGGGAGTGCATCAGGGGTCGGTACTAAGTCCACTACTATTTGTAGCTGTGATGGAGGTGCTGGCTCAGAACGTAAAGGAGGGTTTACCGTGGGAGTTGTTGTATGCAGATGATCTGGTGTTGATTGCGGAAAGTATTGGTGGAGTGAAGGAAAAGATGAACAAGTGGAAGGAATGTATGGAGACAAAAGGTCTGAAGGTGAATATCGGAAAGACAACGGTGATGGCAAGTGGTAAAGCATGTGGTGAGGTGGAAATGAACTGGGAAGTGGCCCTGTGCTGTGTGTAGGAAGGGTGTCTGAGTGAACTCCATTCAATGTACAATGTGCGCTGAGTGGGTTCATCAAAAACGTAGTGGTCTGAGAGGGTCATTAACCAGCGTGGCAGCTACATTCAAATGTAAGGTGTGCACAGAGGGAGCTGCAGATGGAGGAAATGTTGAGTTGGATCTTGGAGACGGCGTGAAGCTGGAAGGTGTGAAAACATTTTGCTACCTCGGAGACATGCTGAATGGAGAAGGTGGATCAGACTCGGCAACGGTTGCTAGAGTGAGATGTGCATGGAAGAAGTTTCGGGAACTGAGTGGCGTGCTGATGAGGAGGGGAGTGTCGTTGAAGCTGAAGGGAAAGGTGTATGCTGCATGTGTGAGAAGTGTTATGATTTATGGGAGCGAGACATGGGTAATGAACGTAGAGCAGCAACGAAGGTTGGAAAGGCTGGAAATGCGAATGGTTCGATGGATGTGCGGAGTATCGTTGAGAGAGAGGAAGACAAATGATGAATTGCGAAAGATGATGGGAATAGAGCCTGTGATTGATGCTGTGAAGAGGAACAGGTTGAGATGGTTTGGTCATGTGTTGAGGAAGAATGAAAGTGACTGGTTGAGAAGAGTGATGGAAATGAATGTAGAAGGAAGTAGAGGACGGGGAAGACCGAGAAAGACTTGGCTAAAGATAGTGGAAGAAGAAATGCGGGCAAGGGGGTTAACAAGGAGAGATGCAGAAAATAGGGCAAAATGGAGAAGATCGTCATGGGGACCGCAAGGCTAACTCCCGCTCTAGCAGGGAAAATGGCCTTCAAAATGCATGTTGTTGTGTTGTTTGTCCCTGCAAGAAACCCCTCAAACATCGCACAGCTGAAAGAATTCTGCATGGAGGAGTGGGCAAAAATTTCTCCCAGTCGATGTCAGAGACTGGAAGACAGTTGTAAGAAACGCCTACTTGGGGTTGTTTCTGCCAAAGGAGGCAATACCACCTATTAGAGCCAACGGTGTACTTACTTTTTTCACAGAAGGAAATGGCATCTCTGTTAATTTTTTGTTGAATAAATTATTGCAAAGTCAACTTTCCATTGTTTTTTGTTCAATTAGATCACCTTTAT
This sequence comes from Myxine glutinosa, assembly GCF_964187855.1. Classification (NCBI taxonomy): domain Eukaryota; kingdom Metazoa; phylum Chordata; class Myxini; order Myxiniformes; family Myxinidae; genus Myxine; species Myxine glutinosa. The sequence continues at coordinate 104,995,524 of NC_136266.1, forward strand.
CTGTAGATACTGTTTAAATGAAGATCAAATATTGATATGTCCACATATGTTCAAAAGATTTAAAAAAAAATACATTTCATGGGGTGTACTTACTTTTTCCACATGCGAAATTTGCATTTATGTTTATTTAAATTATACAATGGACTACAAAATGTAAATGTTTCATGATATATGTTATATTATATCACCTTTATCTATCAATATTGTTGAAATGAAGATCAAATAGCTGTATGTTGAAATATGTTGAAAAAGTCAAAACTTTACATGGAGTGTACTTACTTTTTCATGTGACTGTGTATATATATATATATCTGTGTATATATATATATATCTGTGTATATATATATATATATATATATATATATATATATATATATATATATATATATATATACACACACACACACACACACACACACACACACACACACACACACACACACACACACACACACACACACCACACACACACACACACACACACACACACTCGTGGAGTCACCCATAGACATGTGTGACATTCTGACATATTGAGTTAGATGCTGCACCTGCACATTCAGTTTCACAAAATGGTTATTGGCAATTGATCAGATCCATAACTAATGTAATATACACAATGTATTTACTTCTGATGACATGTGAATGCACGTGCGTGCACATGGGAAATACAGTTTGAAATGTGTTCTTACATCTCATGTAAAATGTGACTTTAAGAGATCAAATCCTCTCTCTCCCACATCACGCACACGGGGGAGAGTGGGTCACGCACACGGGGGAGGATGGGTCACGCACACGGGGGAGGATGGGTCACGCACACGGGGGAGGATGGGTCACGCACACGGGGGAGGGTGGCTCACGCACACGGGGGAGGGTGGCTCACGCACACGGGGGAGGGTGGCTCACGCACACGGGGGAGGGTGGCTCACGCACACGGGGGAGGGTGGCTCACGCACACGGGGGAGGGTGGCTCACGCACACGGGGGAGGGGGGCTCACGCACACGGGGGAGGGGGGCTCACGCACACGGGGGAGGGGCGCTCACGCACACGGGGGAGGGTGGGTCACGCACACGGGGGAGGGTGGGTCACGCACACGGGGGAGGGTGGGTCACGCACACGGGGGAGGGTGGGTCACGCACACGGGGGAGGGTGGGTCACGCACACGGGGGAGAGTGGGTCACGCACACGGGGGAGAGTGGGTCACGCACACGGGGGAGAGTGGGTCACGCACACGGGGGAGAGTGGGTCACGCACACGGGGGAGAGTGGGTCACGCACACGGGGGAGAGTGGGTCACGCACACGGGGGAGAGTGGGTCACGCACACGGGGGAGAGTGGGTCACGCACACGGGGGAGAGTGGGTCACGCACACGGGGGAGAGTTTCAAAATCAATGCCATCTTCCATGATGAAGCTCAATGTGTGGGCCTAATACATTGCCATCGCAGACAGGCTCATCATCTCTGTATTCTTCCGCCTCATTTCTCGTCTTGCACTCTCTGCCCTCTCTGTGCTTCCCGGGGTTTCTGCAGGGTGCACATGGTCCACCAGCAACCTGCTTTTCATGAAACTCCCAAAAGCCAGAATCACTGCTCACCTGCACTCGTCTATTGCCCTCCCCCCCCCCCCCCCCTGTGGAACCATATTTCACATTCTCTTAAATCGCATTCTTCCCTCCAGCTCTTCAAGACATCTTTTTCACCACCATCTCAGATCATCACCCATCCAAAGACATGAAGTTTTCTCTTTTCTACCCCCGCTAAACCACTAACCCCCTGCCCCTGCCCCCCCCCCCTCCTCCCACACCAAATTTCCATTTATCGCTCATGAGATATTGCTTCCATTTTATCCACCACCTGCATTCTCCCCTACTCCTCATCCTTACCCGCATCCTTTGTTGTCTTTCTCTATTTTTTGCTCATTGGCTCTGCTGTTGCTGTTTTGCCCTCTTTTTCTGCTGTTTATTTTGTTCTGTTGCATCCTGATCCATTCTGTGTTCTAGCCCTTCCACAAGTCTTGATTCTGTGCACAAAAAAATTGGTTGAATTGAATATGTAATTCAATTGTAAGTTAAGTGAATGTCATGTCAATGTCATGTCACGTTACATGGAATGCAAATAAGTAAATCGATAGATTCGCCAAGTTAATGAAGCATTCCATTGATTCAAGTAGTTAAATATTGGATAAGAATATGACAGGCATGAAGAACCTTATTTTTAGTTCCTTAAGTATTGTAGATGTTCTGCACCATTGACAAAAAAAAAAAGCAATTCCTTGTACCTTTAATACGTTTCCAATGTGTGCTCTGAAGAGACTATAGCTTACCTTCAGTGGTGATGGTCCATGATTTGCATTGCTAAGTTATTATACCAATCAAAATGTGTTTATGTGCAGCACACTACGACAGCGTGCAGACCCCGTGTACAGCCCGCCACTGCAAGTAGCAGGACTTTGCTGGCGGCTCAAGGTCTATCCGGTGGGTGTATAGTGCAGTGGCATGCTGTGGTGACTCATATTTCCAAACAAATTAGTCTTCACAAACTCATCATCCGAGCAATCTTGTCAATTTAACTGATGATTTTGAACTTTGATATTCCCATTTTTCCCCAGCACAAATTTGTATTATTATTAGCTCAACATGATAATAGCTTGTGCAATACGATTTTCACTGGAAATTGATCTATAGCTGCCTTTTTAGTCGACTGTTGGAGCATCTCTGGTCACATTAATCGTTTAAGTCATCTTTCAAGACCAGAATCTATTGAGCTAAATCATCGCATGTACTCTGTTCCTTGTGATACCAGGAAAGCCTTTTATATTGCATCGATGCCATATCAAAAATGTGAACCAGATATAACTTCACCAACTCTGTCACATTTTGAATATTTCATGGAAACACCGGATAAGCAATACTGATATATTTTGCAGAGCAGCAATTCACAGCGTGGAATCCATCGTAGTGGGGAAAACGTATCTGCCCTGGCCTGGACATCCAGTGAGAGAGGAGGGGGGTTGGAGGGGGGGGGGGGGGGGGGGGGGGAAAGACCACATGAAGTAGTGTTTTGTTGAGAACCAGCAGGAATATTATTTGCGGTCAAAGACTTATCTCAAGGATGGTCTCAAATACTGTCAACACGCAACAGGACAGTGTGTGTGTGTGTGTGTGTGTGTGTGTGTGTGTGTGTGTGTGTGTGTGTGTGTGTGTGTGTGTGTGTGTGTGTGTGTGTGTGTGTGTGTGTGTGTGTGTGTGTGTGTGTGTGTGTATATATATGTGTAGATATATATATATATATATATATATATGTATGTATATATATATATATATATGTATATATATATATATATATATATATATGTATGTATATATATATATATATATATATATATATGTATGTATATATATATATATGTATGTATATATATATATATATATGTATATATATATATATATATATATATATATATATATATATATATATATATATATATATATATATATATATATATATATATATATATGTATGTATATATATATATATGTCGGTCGAAGACCTCAAGGGAAGGAAGAAGAAGAAGAATCAGAGCAACAATGTTTAATAAAATCGATTACAAACACACAGTGTGGAGCAAGGCTCGAGAATGCACCGCCTAACACGCAGCGGGCAATTCCTCAAGACACTCGCTGCAAAATAAGTAAAAAGGCATTTCATTTATAGCAAAATATCAGACAAGAATCTGCGCTAAAGACATAGCAAACCCTGGGCCATAAAGACCCACCTTCCCTCGTCCCTTCCTGAAGAAGGCCAAACTTAGACAAATAGATGTAAGCATAGGATAGGCTGAGCCCTTTTGGCTCTTTATCTAAACATATCAGACCCGAGCGCAGGCCGAAGAAAATATTCTCATACACTAGGCTAAATGGTAGATGAATGATTGGATACACGTGCTGAATACAATAACAATCAAGGATATGTAATGTCTATATTTCTTTCCAAGGTTGGTTACATCCTTGATTTAGGAGACATACTAGAAACTACAAAGATATATAATTAATTATTCCCTTTGTGAAGAAGGCGTTTGGCGACATGTTTTCCCTGTACGTGGGTCGCGAGCATTTTATCTACTGTCTGGCACATACATTCAAGGACTTGTTTACTGGGCTAAGGATCCACCCTATACCTCGAGTCTCGAAAGCACATTTTGTCCCCCCCCGCCTCTGCCTGCAGCTGAGTTCAAATCAGTTTTCAGAAGCACGATATATAATTTCAGATGTTATGATCAATTGAGTCATGGGGTTTAAACCTTAATGGCTAACAGTTCCTTCCTTTGTCTTTACAAGACAACTCCTTGGAAAGACACCGTATACCCCAGTGGTCAGCATCCCAATTAGTCACATGCCAGGCACGACATAGCGTCACGTATGCTCAAAGAGAGATACCGGCCCTAACTGGCCGTCTAACATTCAACGCATGAATTGTTAGCCATAATTCGCGACGACGGCGCCTGGTCAAGAGATTGCTGCCGCCCGGCCGGATTCCGAATCCACCCTCGCAGCGGCGTAGGTGCGACCCGGTTGCCAGCCAGATTTAGGGCCCTCCTTATGCAGGCGTGGTCCTCGCGAATTAGGGCAAACAATCGACGTCCAATGCCATCAAGCCTTGTACATGTGATTGCTGGGTGGTGTAAGTGGTGGTGAGGGTGGTTCTTCCGGATACATGTTTGCCATCCGCTCCTTACTGCTGGCATAATAGCAATAACCTTTAAAAGAACCTACACTTTCTAAATCACAGGTATAATCATCCCAACTAAAATCATCATTATCAGAATCCCAAGCATCAATAGGTTCATCGTTTTCCCCACATACTCCTTCCTTTTCTGCCAACAACATATCCAAAGCCACTTGATTCTGCATCACCATCGTTCGCATATGCACTAATTCGTTTTCCAATTGTAGTTCTGCGATTCGAGTTTCGTTTCCAATTCGTTCCATTACTAATGCGAGACTATCTATTCGCCAATCATTCATAATACATAAGAGGCGTTAGCCAGTACACGCAAGGGGTTTTCCACACAAGTATCACAGTCATCACAAAAATCAATACAGGCATCAGCCAGTTCCCACAAGGGATTTTTCAACACAAGTATCACAGTCATCACAAAAATCAATACAGAATTCTGAAGCGCCGGTCACATCTGCCTTGTTGAAGGACCCATTCAGGTCGACGGCCTCTATGGTCAAGATCATGGTCTTCCGACGGCGGTTTCTTCATTGTCCATCCTGAAAAATACTTTCTTACACACACCATGATCAAATTCCTAGCCCCCCGTCCCACCAATTGGCATTTAGTTACCTTATCTCTCAGATGGTTGGCTTATTCATAGCCGCATTTCCTGTGTCGTGTCTGGAAATTCGAATGCCATATTTACTTTCACCAATTTCCGAAAATACCTTCCTTTTAATCATCTTCCCTACATCTAATAATACATGATTTACCAACCATTTCCCCCCCAGTGCAAGCCAACCCCTTGTATCACCTTCTTATCACGAAACAACAGTCCATAACTAACCACTTTCCTTTATTTCCTGTCTTTTCCATTAACTTTTATAACCTTTTCCTCCACTTTCTCATCAATTCCTGCAGTCACCTGTCATTGACAAATAATCCATCTGATTCGACTTTCCACTCCAATCATCTTTGCACTTTCCATGACCTTCTTCACACTTCCTTTTAAACCTTTTCTTCAGACACAACCCACATGAGTTATGAATACAATTTCCCCTTTCAGGCACGTGTCTAGCCACTCACAAAGTGTCCATAAGACAACGTCATCATATTTCACACCTCAGCTCTCGAGACCACCCAGGGGTCCCTTGAGAGATGCATCCTAATGTTAATCAGCTCTCGAGAGCTCAATTTTGAACAGGGGTAAAACCAGCAATACTCAATTCTGCCGAGCAAGAGGCCAGAGCAGTATCACTCCCTCTTCCCTCTGCCCACCCTAACTGGCAGACAGACAATGGCGAGCCATAAGCCCCAAAATGACATTGCACGAACCCTTTCAATATCTGTCTAAACCTACTGCCATTTAACGACGCTTCCCAGATGACGGCTCCCATACACTATTCTGGCACAAATTGTTGCATCCCACAGATGCCACGATTATTTGAACAAATTCATTTTCCTAATCCACCCTTTCAATTTTCATTTCAATTTAAAGTCAATCCAATGTCCTCTAATACCTCTCTTAGCATCCCATGCACCTGTTGCAGACACCTGTTTTAGCCTCTGGCCCCGGATAACTCTCTGCCGGTAGACCTTAATGGTTTGGTCGCCATATGCATATGTCTCCGTGTTCGCCCATGCCCTCATGTCCCCAGTGCTGGCAAAGCGGTATATTAAACTAAGTGTGATTGCCACCCCTAACAGGCGGTGGTGCAGCATCCTCGATCTGTGGTGGTGCGTTTGAGGTGTCTGTGTTTGTGGGTATGGCCAACTTACAATGTGTGGCATGTACCCAGGACGACTTGCCCTCACAAAACACCGCTGTTGGTGTGATCAGAAGAACTTGGTATGGCCCCGTCCACCTTGGTTCGAGCGCAGTCTTACGGGTGAAATGCTTCACCAGCACGTAATCTCCTGCCTCGAAGGTGTGGATAGGCTTGCTTGCTGGCTCCGGCAGGGCCTCCCGAACGCGTTCATGTATGCTGCGCGCTACATGGGAGAGACCTATGCAAAACTTTAAAAGCATGTCATCCATGATAGGTAATTCAAGTGCTGCCATATCCACTGGCGCCGATACCGGCAAACTCATGGGCCGACCCATTAATATCTCGTGCGGAGAGAGACCAGTGGTGCGCCCCTGGAGTAGAGCGCACGCTCATTAACGCTAGCGGAAGGGCCTCCGGCCACTTGAGGCCTGTCTCGTCGCAAATCTTTGCCAACTTACCTTTCAGTGTGCCATTCGTTCGTTCTACAAGTCCCGCCGATTGTGGGCAGTAAAAACAGTGGAACGACTGTATCACTCCCAAGGCCTTTAACACGGCTTTAATGACGTCACCTGTGAAGTGCCCGCCCTGATCGGATGACACTTTCTGCGGGACACCGAATCGACATATAAAGTGCCGCAAAAGGCACTTGGCCACCGTTATAGCGTCAGCCCTGACGCATGGGTAGGCCTCCACCCACTTGGTGAACATGTCCACCACTACCAGTACATGCTTAAAGGACATACAAGGCGGTAAATTGAAAAAATCGAACTGGATATGACAGAACGGCCCGACGGGAGCCGGGTGACCCACGTTGTGGCGGCGTCTGGGGGGTGCCCCCCTATTATGCCGTTGACATATAGCGCACGAGCGACAGACCATGGTAACCGCAGCCGAAAGGCCTGGTGCTGCCCAGGTGGAAGTGACCTGCCTCATCACCCCCCTATGGCACACATGGCCATTTTGATGCGCCATGCGTGCCAACCATGGCAATAAAGCTCGCGGTGCCACGGGTTTGTCATTAATCGTCCACATTTGTCCTTCCGCGGGGCGCTGAGCTCCCAATTTAATCCAATCTTGATGTTCTATGTTTGAGGCCGCGGCTTGTAATTGTATTACATCGAACTCTGTAGGTGCGGATGTCGGAACGTCTGTCTGGGCGGTCGCTTTAGCGCCCTGTTTGCGCGTAACTACTGGCATATTATATCCAACCTGTTGGTTTGCCGCTTGTGCTGCTGCTTCGTCGGCTCGGGCGTTTCCACGGGCCACAGCGTCGTCTGTACGCTGGTGACCTCGGCATTTAACTACAGCTATTTCACGTGGAAGCATAATACTATGAAGCAGATTACGCACTAAGTCCCCATTTTTAATGAGTGCTCCCGCTGAAGTGAGGAACCCTCTCATTTTCCATATGGCCCCTTTGTCGTGGACCACTCCGTGTGCGTATGCCGAGTCTGTATAAATTGTCACTGCCTTTTCCTCGCTTACTTCGCACGCTCTCGTGAGTGCGTACAGTTCAGCTTGTTGTGCTGACCAGGTGGGCGGGAGGCGGCCGCTTTCGACCGTCTCCGTATCCGAGCATACTGCGTACCCAGATAACAGGGATCCGTCCCAAGCCCATTTGGCTGAACCATCGACGTAATAGGTATGATCGGCTTCCTGTAGCGGAGTGTCCTGTAAGTCAGGCCTTACCGTTGATATTAATTGGACCACGTCCGTACAAACGTGCGGGATTCCCTCCTCCTTTGTTGGCAAAAGTGTCGCTGGGTTAAGAACGGTACACCGCATCACCGTCACGTTGGGTGCCATAATTAATGCCGTTTCGTATTGCATCAGTCGAGTGGCTGTGAGATGCTGCGTGTTTCGCTATTGTAGTAGTGTATGGACGCAATGCGGTACCTGTAAAAGGACAGGATGTCCCATTACTATGTCGGCCGTCCGCTCAACTGCGTATCGGGCAGCCGCCACGGCTTGTAAACACGGCGGAAAGCCTTGTTCTACCGCATCAAGCTTTTTGCTGAAATAGGCTACCGGACGTTCCCTATCTCCATGAGTCTGAGTTAACACGGATTGTGCGAATCCCCCTACTGCATGGGTGAAAAGTGTGAAGGCCTTTTTATAGTCGGGAAGGCCCAAGGTTGGGGCCGTTATCAGGGCTCGTTTGAGTCCTTCGTAGCAGCGTATTCAATTGTCCGTCCAGTTCACCATCCGTGGCTGGTCGTTTTTCGTCGCCTCATACAGAGGTTTTGCTAGTAACGCATAGTCAATTATCCATGTACGACAGTATCCTGCCATTCCCAAAAATCGCAACGAACACACTAACACTTCACTGTTATCCTATCAATACCTGGACATTTTTTTCCCCTTTCTTCCTAGATACGCGAATTTCACACCAGTATAAACCCACTGGAAAAATTATCTGAAAAATAATTTTACCCTCCTATGCATTTTGCCTTAGGTTTTAGAACCTAGAGTCTACCAAAAACAACAACTAGCCTCCCAAAGCCATTTCCCTGCAAGAGCGGAGGTTAGCCTTGCGGTCCACATGACAATCTTCTTCATTTTGCTCTATCACCTCCCTTTGATCAATAATTTAATTGATGTGATTCCCACATACCTGGTGGAGTTCTGTTCACCTCGTCTTCAGAGCCGTGATCCAATCTTCACCAGCCCCCAATCACCTTCTTGATTGGGGTCATTCTGCATGTAGCAATCTAACACAACGTTTTTAAACGAAATACACAACTTTACATTCATTGTTCCCCCCCCCCCCCCCCCCCCAGTAGATACCGCGGACACCGCTTTGGTCCGCACCTGCAACTCCATCACGCCTGCAACTCCCTCAAAATCAGTGTTCAGAGACATGACTCCATGGACAGCCAGAAAGCCAGACAAATACGGACACACACACACAGAGATAGACACAGGTGGGTTATCGCCTGCATTCTGTACAAATTCCATGTTCCTGTCTATAAGTTGGCCCATCAAGTGTAACCCCTTTCACAAAACCTTTTCTGAGGGTCAAATGTGACAGACAGACAGACCGGCAAATAGGCAGGGGCAAATCCCGAGGCCCCAGACTGCATCACCACACACACCCCGCATCACATAGGAGTATCAACATTTGTCATAGGAGTATCAGCTTGAAATATACACCCGCTCTGATCCTCCAGAGCTGAGGAAACCAGCCGACCTGAGCCGGTCAGCAAATGCCATATGTCTTCGTCCCAAATCGAGGGCAAATTTTCACAATGGCAAACAATTAATATATTGTCCACATTCATCTTGGTCACCCCAACCCATTCTGGCTCTCCCCAAGAGCTCTGTGTCCGGACAGACAGACAGATAAACAGACCGGGTGAAACCATAACCATCCATCCTTCCGATTGGACTCACGTCAGCATCACATGTCATTCTTGCCTTCATTCAACGCATTCTGCCATCCCAAGTCGGCCAAATACAAGCCCCGGCCATGCCGTTGAATAAACACCCAGTCGGTTGACAGCCTATCATTTTTGACTTTCACTCCCATTCTCCCTTGCTACATTTGGAGAGCCGTTAATGTGGGGATGTAATTGAACACTTGTTTTAAAGCCCTGTCTACACATGCTCTCCATAACATACTCATTATTCCCTGCCAATTTTACTCATCCGGATTGCCCAACGCCTGTAGGCAATTTGGGGAACCCCTTGTCAATCCATGACACACTTCAATGACTCACACAATAAACACAAATACACGCTGCAATGACAGATCATTCATTCCCTTATACACAAATACCATGTGACTGACCCTTTATTCTCCAAAAATCACATAAACATTTTCTATTTCCACATATAAGAAATAACCAATATCTCCCTTGAGATACAAAACAAAAACGCTTCCAACTCTAGCATCCCAAAGTCTTCCTTGGAAGCATGCTCGACAATGCAGCATCGCTTCCACTCAGCACACAACATACCTGTGCT
>NC_136266.1:105010975-105042988 GCF_964187855.1 Myxine glutinosa
CGGTTAATACTGTGGGCTCGCGGATGGCCAAACAAGCTTTAATGGAGGCAACAATCAAATGCGGACTTTGACTATGCAAGCACGGGAGGAAGGAGGAAGAGGAAGAAGCGGCGAGCTCTTATCTGTAGCGATCTCACCGGCAGCTCTGATCCTGTAGGAAATGAATTCAAACGAGCACGGGGGTAAAATGTACAAGAAAGAAATATTTATTACGGAACCCGAGAACAATGGAACGTGACGATAAAAACTAAACCCCCTGTTGAGTGCTCTTACACACACACTTCAAATACACACGATGGGAGAACGAATTAAAGGAACCGTTGTTCGCGTTCGTGCCTTCCGCACTGATTGGCCGAATGTTCGCACCTTCCGCACTGATTGGCCGAGGTGTCAACGGTCGGTGGCCAATCAGTGTGCCGCTTCCTTCCACCTTCCTTTCACCAATCAGTGGCCAGCTTCTTACCCCAACCAATCACATGTTCTCCTGGGCGTGGCTATTGCTTGTTGGTTCTTCCAAAGTCATTGTGGCGGCGGGGAAATTATTTAATGTGTGGTGCGCTAATGGGCCTATCTAATGTCCATGGGATGTATTGCCATAAGGGACACTGGGATGCTCACCGAGGGAATGACACACAAGGGAATTTTACCCATAATCCCTGTACTAATTAGCATGCCCCGCCCCCTCGCGGCGCGGACGAAGATACAAGCTTAATCCGACATTCGGGCTACAGAACTTATTACAGTTGAGGTTCCCTATCATGACAGTCGAGCACCTACCTATGCAGATCTACCTGGATCTAGATATTCCTCTACCCACCGACATAACAGTATCATAGAAAAGGCTCCCTCTGTGGACTGGTGCTGCTGCTTCATATCTTGCTCCTGCTTGGGTCATTAAGTCTCAAGGCCCTCCATCTCACTAGCATCTCATGCCAGAAGACTGAGGGTCAGCTTCTTGCTCACTGCAGGTAGGTTGGTGTCCTGGAGCCTTTTTATCAGTTATATTCTGGTCTTGCTCCTCCAGTCGTATTACCTCTTTGGTCAACCATTACTCCTCCAGGTTGCACATGTTCTTCCAGAAATCCTTTCTTTGATACGTTACCCTCCCACGATGTCAGCTTGACACTCAACTCCATTCATTCATCCATTTATCTTCCTTGTGCAGAATTGTTTTCCTGAGGCTGTTGTCTCTGGTGCTTCCCTCCAGGACTTAAGCAGAAGTGAAGTGTAATCTCTTTTCTAACTCTCTAATATCAAACCATTTGAGTTTGCTGCCAACCACACCATCATGGTCTCCTATTTCTTCCTGTGAGCTTTACTACACTCATTGAGACCCTCTTTTACCTGCAGCTCTTTTCATACTGTGGTGTATGAATGCGCTCTTGTTCTGTTTCTCCTTTTACACAATTTCAAGCTGTTGATTCTTCTCCTCTTGCAATAGCCTCGATACCTGCATTAAAAAAACAGATACATAGACAGTTGGGAATTGTTGTTTGTGCATTGTGAATTGGGGAATTTAACACAAGTTGTGTGTACATGAAGTTGTTATTTCAGCTCAGCAACAGGAATCACATAACGAGATCTGCCTCAGGCTATTGTCGTGCTGATGGGGATACATAACTTTATCCTGGCTCGTTATCGCTCAGCGACAAATAATTTTAGTGAAGTCAAGGTGCACCTCAACCATTTGTGTGCGCATTGTGATTCGTTGAAGTACAGTACTACTTTCCATGTGTACATCTATCTATAATTCCAGTAATCTCTGTGTGTATGTGTGTGTGTATGTGTGTGTGAATGTGTGTGTGTCTGTGTGTCTGGGACCGCTGTTTCTCGACAACCACGGGTCCGATATACTTGAAACTTGCCAGGTATATTGCTGGGGACCTGAGGATGTGCCTTTTCAAGGTTTCATATTAATCGGAGAAGTAGTTACCGAGCTATGTCCAAAAAACGATTCAACCAATCAGAGAGCAGCGAGCTATCACGTGTGCCGAACGTGGCGAACAGACTCTGCCTCGGACGGCACATTTGAGAGCGTATTCATTTATTTCACGTTGGCAAACTATGTTGGCGCTATGTTGGCGTTAAACTATGTTTTAAAACTAATTAAAACTAATTTGCGATTCATCGTAACTGCGATATGCGACCTTCCGGACAGTCAAATGAGGACGTCACTTCCGGACTTACGGATAGTCATAGTGACGACGTACTGATGCTGAACGTGGCGAGCAGACGCTGCCTCGGACGGCACATTTGAGAGCGTATTCATTTATTTGACGTTGCAATCTGTGTTGATTGTTGTAAGGTACGATCGATTGTAGTACACGTTTATAATAACTCTGCCGATACAGGCCCGATTAACTGCAGCGCCATCCGAGCTGCGGCGTCGGGACGATACATTCATTGTACGGTCACATCACGCACTTACGGGCACGCCCATGGGCCCATGGGCACGCCCATGCATGCATGGGCGAAGACATTTTTTTTTTTTTTTTTGGCAAGGAACGGGCACCCACGTACGGGCACGTCCTAGTTGTATTAATAACGCTTTTTTTCTATACAAAATCTAGGCTCGTGGAATAGCAAAATCTTGGCTCCTGTACCGCTACAGGCCTTAAGCACTTTGGGATTGCATTGGTTAGCATTACATGTTTGTTGGATCCAGCTGTTAGCTGGTTTGCCAAACTTTTACCTTTCGTTTGATTGAAGCCTTAATAACAGATTCTCGCGGTCCGATTTTTAAAAAAGTTTATTTGTTTTTCAAGTGATATTATTCTATGTATTTTTTTAAATACTTGGGCTAAGGCTTGTAATAGAGCTGTCTCACACACACCACAGAACACACAACACACACGACAAACACTTAACACAGCCACTGAGCTTGGGGGGGAAGTGCCATTACTACCATCACTTCCCAGGATAATTTGGGTACCAGCGACGTCATTACAATGGCGCCGCTTTTCTCACCATACTCAGCAGGACGTTCTCTAAAGAGGAATTTCCTCTTCCCTATGGATGCCAACCGATGGGGATTGTCTGCTCTATCCTTTTCAAGCCAGGATGCAGCACATACCATTTTTATTTTAAGTCTTTGGTATGACTTGAACTGGTCCAAACTGGATGGGTGTTTTTTAGGAGACACCATCTCTTACTGGATGGCCGTTGGCTCTTTATGGGAGCTCATCCGCCCTTTGCCAGGTGTTGTTTTTGGTCCTGGCAGGGTGTCAGTCACCCTCCCCACTAGCAAAGCCAGTGAGGGGTGTCTGTTTAGTCATATAAGGTACAAACAAGATGATGAAATGTCATACCAAGCAAATTTGCTTTTATGGTATCACTTTTGTAATTGATGGTCGGGGCTGTGTCATTTAGGATGGAAATGGAGTGGTACGTGGAAATTACCTCTCCGTTTTTCTGGAACTATCTGCTGGCTTACCCGAGACGTCGAAGTAAGTGTGAATTTTCCACTTCATTATCCTCTCTGCCGATGCTCTCCAATAAATCTCCAATAAAATCCTCTCTGCTGTTGCTAGTTTCCATGATTGCCAAAAATCATTGCAATATATTGTTACGTTTGTGGGGGTAGGTGATGACATACAATAGTGGAGATAGAACTGTGTAGGGTAGCATGGACCGCATGCGAGTAGGAAGCCAATCTCGATGTATTTAAGTAGGAAAACTGTGAGCTTAAGATCGTTTGTCTCTTCACACAGGGGTATGGAGCTTGTGGTAACTAGGTAGAGTTAAGATTTGTTCTCCTAGTATGTGATTGCCTCCTGTGATTTTCCCCTATGTTCTTACAATTATAACAAGCCGGCCACAAAAACCCACGTCGTTGACCAACAACAACTACCGGCATAAATGCTGACAGAAATCCGAACATTCCCAATCGGGCTAAACCCCGCCCCACCACCGCCGACAGGATCCGAACATTACGATCGACAAATAAACCCCACCTCAAAGGAATCGTAATCGGCAACTAAGCCCCGCCTCTAGAAATAGCGGGGCCGTGAGGCCACGTCATCGAGAGACGTCGAGAACTGAGGAGGAAGAATCTCTCACTCTCGTCCTGGCAATTGTACCGGGCGGTCGCTTTTGTCTTGGTCTCTCAGGTGGCTGGCTCTTCTGGCTCGGTGCGTTGGTGCTGAGAGAGCGCGGTTTGGATAACATTTATCCGGAGGTAGAAGGATCGCTCTCGCTCTATCTTGGGCTGGGCTTTGTTCTCGGTCGGTCGCTTTTGTGCTGGCGGTTCCTGGCTCGTGTGCGAGCGTGAGGAGAACATTGCGGAGCTCGTATGTACTTTTGTGATTGTGAGTATGTGTTAGTGGTGGTTTGTGGGTCCGCGTTGTGCTTCCCTGGACTGCAGAGGGACCCGAGGGTGGACTGCCCTCAAAAAGGGCCTCACGTTAGTGGTGCCGAGGAGCAGCCATCTTGTGCGCTTCCTGCCCATGGGGCTTCGAGCTTTGACGACCAGCAAGCTCCTAAAAGCCTGGTTGAGAAAGCTGAGTGCCGGCCGCTTAAAACAAAACGATTTATTTTTATTTAAACTTTCCCCTTGTCTGTATTTGTGTCGGAATGGAGACGTCTCAAATTAGGCTTTATTTTACCTCAACATTCTTTTTATCGTATTGTATTTCATTTCTTTTCATTAAATCCTCGTGTTGCATTCTATTTGTTGTCGCGTTTTTCTGTTCGTGGGTCTGAGGATAACCCATGTGGCGGCTGTCGAAGGTAAGCATTTGGTTCCATCCCATGTGCGCCATAAAAGTAGTCAATTTTCAGCTTGATCGCCTCGGAGCAAGACCGATCGGCTGTCCGTCAACCTGCGGTGTTAATCACGGGTGACACGCCAAATATGATGTGAGATGAGCATTCTTGCTTGTCCCTTTACTCTAGTTATTCTCTGCAGACTACTGTAATTAGAACTGTAATAATTTTGTTTACTGGCAATCCTTGCAGCAGTATATAAACCACAATAGCATAACCTAGTATGAGAGTATAACTGCAGTTCTAACTATACCATTTTTGCTCAATGCTTGCTCCAAGGCTTTAAACACACTGTACCTGCTCTTGCTGACGTTTAAACGTTTATTTGTTATTTGAACGCTTGTGATTAGGTTTTGATTGCGCATTAGATAATCAGTCTTCAGCGATTGACGACTAATTTTGAATGGGTGATCAATGCACGATTAACGATTCTACATGTGCCTAACCCTTAAATGCTGTTCGTAAATTGGGTCCTTTGCTTCTCACACTGGTTATTTTACATGGTGGTTATTTGAAGTTTGACCGACTGGTTAATCGACCAGTTGACCTACTGGCTGACCGAATTGTTGTCCTACTTGTTGTCCGACTTGCTGTCCGACTTGTTGTCCTACTGGTTGTCCTACTGGTTGTCTTGCTGTTTGACCTCCCCTGACCCTTAGAGGGTTTAGCTCTTTGGGTCACCTTGGAATTATTGTTCCTTGGGTCCAAATTAATCGGTCCATGTTGAAAAATCGCTGTTCACAAGTGTGGTAATGAACTCGAAATGATCCAATGGGTCCTCTTCTCCACGAGTGGGGAGAACAAAATGAATCCTGACAATTGGATGTTAAGTTTTCCATTTCCTAAATCAGAATTACTTTAATTGCCTCCTTTGAAATCGAAGATATGGTCATTTTAAGCTCTAAAATTGCCTTTTTCACGCCCTATAAATGGTGCTTTAAAAAGCATTTGTGTTAAGAGCAGACCTTGTGCATTTCGCTGCATGATGGAGACTGTGATACTTGAGTGGCAAAGGCTTTTCAACATTCATCTGCAAGTCAAGACGTCTTGCATTGACCTTGAAAGAGTTTTGGTTTGATTACACACATTTGATGTTGGTGTTGAGTGAAATGTTGAACCGATTTTAAGTGCAGGCATTTCCTCGTTAGATGGTAATTAATTGGCTGATTTTATGCGAACAAATGTACTCTTCATATGCAGAGAGAGGTGTGTGTGTGTGTGTGTGTGTGTGTGTGTGTGTGTGTGTGTGTGTGTGTGTGTGTGTGTGTGTGTGTGTGTGTGTGTGTGTGTGTAAGGTTAAATTTCCCCCTCATAGTTTAGTCACACAACAATATGTAGCCTCACGATAGTTCAGTTATTTCTTAGTATGTGTGAGAATAGTCCTTTTCCTGTGTTAGTTTTGCGTTGAGTAGAATAATGAGAATAGGTCCTTTCATTGCCTTTCTTGCCTTATGCCACCTCTATTGCCTTATGCCGCCTTACGCCTCCTTATGCCGCCTTTGGCTTGTTGGCGCGAATTAACACGAGGCAGGCCTGGCAAATCGAGGCAAGACCGAATGAGGGCGGCGGAGAAGCTGACGGTAAGCGCGAGCCGCCAATCAGGGCTCGAAGGGAGTGGCTGCGGCAATGCGTCACAGGGCATGGTTGGAACATTCGAGAAGGCTAAGGGGGTTCGCCATATAACCCGTTGCGCGAAGCCCCCGATGTCAGTTATGGGAGAGGCGCTTGATGAGAGTTACGAGTTCTGAGAGAAGAGGCGCATGAACCCAGCTATAAGCGTTCTTACCAAATTGGACGCTCGGTTGAGCTTGAGGCCGAGCCTCCATTGGGTTACGCGAGTGATAGCACGCCGGTAACTAAACGCGCTGTGGAAAACCGCCAAGCCGGCGAGAGACGCGTACATTTCCCTCCTGCCTCATCTGCCCTTTGTTCGAGAGACGCACTACAAGGATCCCTTCCACCGCCTGCTTGCCTTCATCGTGGGACGTGCTGTGACCGTGGAGAGCCACGCTGGGCGGGGCCGTTCCTAGATGACCAAGGCAGCGCGTGAACATCATCCTGCCTGCATTTCCCCTTTGTGAGTGTGATCGGGCCGTGTCTGGAGTTAATATAAGACTGATTAAGACTGCTCTGTGTCTCTGTGCTTCTACCGATCATTGTACATACTTGTGTAAATAATAATTAAATCGTGTTCTTCCTTTATTCGACCATCTCGTCCCTTCCATCATTGACTAAGCGTGGTACGAATAGAACCGCTCTAATCGGGTTCCAATACCAACGGTAACTGCACGGACCACGTGGTACGCAATCCGCTCGGTGTACCCAAATAACACGTGGCTCGTGCGAGGCTTGCTTCCCCGCTTCCCTGCTTCCGCGGCGGCGCAGGTATTTAGGTACGTGTGAGAATTGTCCCGAAACCCTACCTTGCGTTTGCCCGGGAGGGGCGTTTCAAGTCTCGGTTGTGCCGACCCAAGAAGAACAAGGGGCTTAATCTCCCCTTGGTAAGGGTAGGAAGGGCGGCGGAAAACCGTAACAATATATATATATATATATATATATATATATATATATATATATATATATATATATATATATGTATATATTATATATATTATATATATTATATATATATATATATATATATATATATATATATATATATATATATATATATATATATATATATATATACATACATACATATATACTTTTTTTTTTTTTGTGCTTGAAAGGAGATAATTGATTGAAATGTTAAAATGAATTTATATTGATGCTTATTTTCATGTTAACCTCACTAGGTTAAATAGATTGCCTTAAATATGTAAAGTATGTTACCTTGAGATAGCCCCACCAGCACCCAGATTGTTCAGAGAAGTTGCTTCTCCAAGGTGTGCGTGTGTGCAGTAGCGGACTGGGTCTTAAAACCGGCCCGGGCATCCTTGACCTAGGTCGGCCCATTATTCATTAATATGTTGCTTATCTGAGAAAATCGACTAAAAGCTTGAAAAAAAAAAACTAAATGAAATCCACTAAAAATTAAATTTATTTTCAGTAACACAAGCACATGTCATGTCTAAGAGAGTAGGTGCCTGCACAGTTCGCTGCTTCTGGCAGCCACAACATCAATGATATCCTTAGTTTGAAGTTTGGCCAGGATCCCTTTTTCCACAGACATCAACATGAATGCCTCAATATGTTCTTGTGTCATTGTACTTTGCAGGCGGCTTTTGATTCTCTTCAAAGCAGAGAAAGACCATTCACATGCCACTTGTGACACAGGCAGCGTTAGCAGCAGCTTGTAGGCAAGCCCAATGCTCTTGTAGGCATCAGCGAAGAGGTTCAACTTGAGGAGCACCTTGTAGCAGCAGAGAGGACAGGCTTTACATGACTTACATGTACTTGACAAAGTCTTCCTGTCCTGTTCAGACTCACTGTCCCCCTGCACTGTATAAGCATCTGCTACTGATTGTTTCAGTGTTGACCATTGTTCTCCAAGGCTTCGCTGTTCTTTTTGTAGTTGTTCTGCAGTGACATCATCAAATCTCAGCAAATGTTTATGCAGCTCTTCCATAGCTCCCAATTGTACTTGATCAAAGTTCCTTGGCTGAAGAAGTGAGAGATCAGCACACAATGTTGATGTTGCTGATCTGTCAAACCGCTGCTCAATGCTGCTCACAATAGTGTCCACTATTTGGTTGTACACTTCAATGCGATACTTCTTTACTGGGTCAGAAGCTGATGTAGCCTCATCTATGGACAGTTCGCCATCAATACGTTTGTGCTGTCTTTGCCGTTTTATAGGAAGGGACTCTTCCATAACAAGATTTACATCCATTTCATCCAGCTGGTCATTAGCCCATTGAACAAACTTTGCAGCTGCATCATGACAAGCTTGGAAGTCAT
This sequence comes from Myxine glutinosa, assembly GCF_964187855.1. Lineage (NCBI taxonomy): Eukaryota > Metazoa > Chordata > Myxini > Myxiniformes > Myxinidae > Myxine > Myxine glutinosa. The sequence goes on from NC_136266.1 coordinate 105,019,643, forward strand.
CCCGTAGCATCTGCATATTCTCTCGCAATTCATCCACCATCCGGTACACAGTCAGCAGATCCAATTGCACAGTTTGTAGATACTTGGAGAGCGCTGTAGTGCGGGAGAATACTTGCAGATATACTTGTGCAGTCAGAATTGTTTCAAACTGCAGGAGACTGGCAATGTATCCCTTCACCTTGGCCTTAACAGCTGCTTGGATTTGGTCAGCAACTAGTATGGCATTAAGAGTGGTGATAACTTCCATGAAAAGCGCTCCAGTTGGGTTGTTGAATGAACCAAAAACCTTCTTCAAGGCGGCGTCCCATGACCACCATCTCGTTTCTCCGATAGTTCCCATTCGTTTCACAGTTGTGGAGTGTCGACTCCAGATGTTCATTCGCTGATAAGATTCCCGAAAGAATACTGCAATGTCATTCAGTAGTGAGAAAAGTGATGCGCAGGTCACCACAACACTTGTAGCTTCAGTCACAACGAGATTTAACACATGTGCATGGCACCAAACATGGATCTGCATTTGAGCTTCCTTTGATAGCAGAGTACTGAAGCCTTTGTACCACCCCTGCATGTTTGCTGCACCATCAGTTGAGTTTCCAACACAGCAGAGTACTGAAGCCTTTGTAGCACCCCTGCATGTTTGCTGCACCATCAGTTGAGTTTCCAACGCAGTTCTTGAGGTCAAGATTCAGTCCTAATAAGACTTCAGAAACAAGTTGCACAAAAGCTTCGCCAGTAGATTCCTCACATTTCACCACACTCACTAATCTTTCTTGCATAGTGCCAGTGCTATCAACATATCTAAGAACAACAGAGCACTGGTCTTGTGTGAGATGTCTTGAGTGGTATCAATTTCCACAGCAAACATGTCTGTTACTTATTCAAAAATCCACTGACGTATCTTATCCCGGATAACTGTGATAACAGAATTAACTGTAGTTTTAGACAGCAAAGTTACCAAGGAGCCTCGACTTCATGAACTCTTTGCCTTCTCATGTTGCTTCTTGCTGTTTTGGACAACGTGAGAGAGATGATCGGCTGTGCAGGAATCATACTTCCGAAGTAGTTTTACAACTTCCAGAAATGTACCATTGTCGATCTCCTCATTGTCAAGTGTGTATGCTGCTTCTTCATTACTTCCTCTGTAGCTCAGTCCCCTCTTACCAATGAGTTTGACCACATCCACAACTCTTTCCATCACTTGCCATCTCTTTCTAACCTCATCATGATGGCTACGTGCGAGCAGGTGAGAAACGCTGGACTGTTGTCGATCTACCAGGTATGCTGTAGAGCATCTCAAATGAAAAGAAGAGCGTTCATGTTCTTCAACACATGTATGTACATGTCGCCAGTCAGTCATTTCCTTGATGAACGTGGACCAGTCTGAGGTGCTGGAAAACGCCAAGTACACTGAACAGTGAAGAGAATGATTGTCCTTGTTGTATGACAACCACCATCTGTTTGTACCATCTTTTCACATGAAACACCTCTTGACCACTCGGTTGTCAGTTTTTTGATTAGGGTGGTGATTCCAAAACAGCAAACAATCTTCATCTCTACATGGTTTCCTAAAGTAGTTAATCGAGGGGTATCCCTCCTTTGCAAGTGTAGCAGCTGCAGCTGGTACATCTCTCTCAGCTGACCGCACCTGTTTGTGTTAACCAATTTGCACCAATTCTGCCGATTCAGCTGCCAATTGGTCATCTACTGATTCAGCTGCCAATTGATCATCTACCAATTCAGCTGCTGATGGTCCAGCTACCGATTCAGTATCCTTATCCCTGTGTTCACTGACTTCACCAGGCCCAGTATTAGTACTCTTGAACAGATCCAAAAGGTTTCTGCACTTTGAAGCACTATCTGACAGTTTCTTTTTCTTTCGATCACATTCCTTCTCAGCACCTCCTTTTCTCCTCTTCTGGTTTGCTTTATCCATTGTTGGTTACAGATGCAGATGCTGAATTTTTTTTTTTTAAATTAGCATCGTAAGTCAGTTCGCGACATTGTTATCAATACTAGATCAGTAGTCAGTCGACCTATCTAAACTTACTTGGCCTATCGGCTCAAAATCCTTTTTGCTGTTGATTTGGTAGTTTTGACAATGAAGGAAACACGTATCGGGAGTACATACGACATAGCGATTGTGAATGTGACAGCTCTGAGGCGTCTTTCGCTTCGCATCGCAGTGACAGTGAGCACCAACATGGCGGCTGTAAGACTAAAATCTGGCTTAAAACCCCCTCACCTCACCACCCAAAGCCTTCAACCAGACATATTAACACGCTCCTCCCCCTTCATTCCCGTTCTTCAAAGCAAAGCGGTAAAAATTGTTGTGTCGCCATTATATATGCACGGTACCCGCCCAAAGGGCGGGGCTTCAATTAGGAGGCGCGATTTATATAAACATCCGTTAAATCATATCACACACAAATCATCAAAATCTAAACAGTATTTTTAGAATTTCAATTTAAAAAAACCACATCACTGTTCATATCGGTAAATATTATTCCATCGTGTTTCAAATCGTGATTAGTGATATCAACTGTACGCTTTTCTTTAGGAAAATAATTGAATGATTTTGTATGGTACCTCTTCTTCAGCCTAGAACTTCAGGATAGACGACATTGCTGATAAAAGTTCCTTTTCTCTCTTTGAAGTTCTTGGCAAACATTTTTATATTGTCACTGCTGCCAACGCGACGCCATGGAATTATTCATAACATTCATTCATTCATCTAATGACCATTAAACATTATTCTTACGCTCATTAAACGTTCATTAAACGATTACGAAAATAAAAACGAAAAACATTACGAAATTACGTTCACACCGTCACATCAAACACTACCGTGAACACAAAAGTCACAAACATCGTCACAAACGTTACGTTACGTAATTCAAACCGTGAACACATCGAATATTGGAGAGGCCATTGCCGTTTTCCGTGACAATTTTTTTTTCAGCAGTTTTTTTATCCAGCCCAGCGGCCCATTTTTTACCCAGCGGTCCCAGCCCACCGGGCATTGCCCAAATGCCCTATGGCCAGTCCGCCCATGCGTGTGTGTCATTTTATAAATGCTCCTTTTTGCAGGTACTGTACAGTACATTACCACGTTGTATTAGGGAGTATTTCCCCAATCTCTAAATAGTGTACTCTTTGTAATATAACCACAGACACTATCATTAGCTGGGGCACCATCCCACATGACTTGGACAGTGAGATGCACCTCAACATGCAACCCCTTTGGCAGGGGGAGGAGGCAGATAAGGCAGAAACCCCCTTGGGGAAGGAGGCAAATTAATTCGATACAACTTTCATTGTGTGACCATTAGTCCTCCTTTCAAGTTTGGTTGGGATTGGATAAGTAACGACCGAATGGATTGCGGTCAAAATTGTCAGACAGACACCAAATTGTGTATTTTAGTATGATTTATTTTAGTTTTGTGTAAAACATCAATAGCGTCTGTTTGAAAAGGTAATCATATGTTTGTCGTTTATAAAAATTTTTTACTTCTGGTCGGCTTGCTCCATAATACACCACGCTAAACTATTTATTCATGTTAACACTGCATTTGTTGGAGGAAAAAAAAACCCTTTGGGAGAGAGGATATTATTGGTATTGATATTGTTTTGTCATATCATTAATATTATGTTATTATCATTGATGTTGTTTGTACTTTTGTTATTAGAAGTGGCCTTGGGAAAATGCCACAATTAGCTATAACATGGATATACACCTTAACACTGATTTTCCCCAAGGTGGAAAGCACCTTTGGGGAGGGTGGCAAATTAAGTCACTCTAACATCCATCTGTGACCCTGAGTCCTCTTGTAAAGTTTGATTGAGATTGAATAAGTAATGACCGAATGTATCACGGTCAGACAGACAGACACCAAATTGCATATTTTGGTGTGATTTGGCAACAATTGATGAGTTTGTTTGACGGTAAACAAAATCATAGTCAAAGTACAACCTGATCTTTGCACCTATATACTACCTATGAAAACGTAGCATTGCCAACATTTGCGTAACCGACTAAGGACTTGGGAAAAAAAAATTTTGGGGGGTGGGGGTGTGTGTACCACATGACATGTTTCTTCTACTAATTTGCATTGTACATGTGTTGATACTTCTACAAGTGAACTAGGTGGACTGTTTTATTTATCTATTTGTACCCCATCCCTAATAGGCTGTTACCTACCTTCATCTGCACCGATCTTATCAACCTTGCTCAGTTGCAGGTCAAGGCCGTATGAGGATATTGTTCAACGACATTGTTAAAGCTGCCATTTTATCTCAAAAGTAAATTGGTTGAAATATCTGGAATGTTTATTGAATGTAGCGAAACACATTTTTATTTTGTTGTCGTTTTTTTTTTTAACATGTGCTTTTGATTAAACCTAGTCTGAGAAACGCAATCTATCGAACCTGCCTTTTTCACCGTCTTTGTTGTTACTTATCACTGTGTGTTTGTGATGTAACCCACACTCACTCTTTAACTGAAGCTGCTCTCTTTTGATTAACCTTTCCATATGTCACGAATATTAGCCAACTATATTGCTGTTGCTTGTGTGTTACGAGTCTGTTTTAGAAGCAAAAGTCATGCAAAAGTGCTCAAACAGACGTGGCAAATCACTTCTAAATCTATCGTGGTGCTCTGACCGGAATTTGTAATGCACCAACTTGAAGGTGCTCTGAGTATAGCAAAATATACACGCCAGGCTTGAATCAACCATTGAGATAAGTTCATCGAGTTTTTGTGCAGGAAAGCAATACATTTTTCAGTCGTTCAGTCTTTCTCCTTTGGGGATGATAGTGCGGGTACTGAAAGAAAAACGGATCAACTGCAGGTGCAGAAAATTATGTGAGAAAATAGCATTTCATCAGCTGTGAGAAAAGAATATCTCGCCAACAAAAATCACATCATTCATACGATTATTTTAAATTTACAGCCCGGGAGTCTACAAGCAGCACTAGCGGGTCTATGGTCTACACTTGGACTAATGTAGCTTTATATATATATATATATATATATATATATATATATATATATATATATATATATATATATATATATATATATATTTTCCCTGTGACCTCATTGATCTTGACAACAATTATATTGATTACACCATAGAGGTCAATAATGACCTTGGTAATGGTCAATAATGACCTTGGTAGCCCCAAAAGGCTTTATGCATAGTCTCCCTGAAGGAAGATCCATTTCAGATATGAATGATACTGTGTCTAAAAAAACAAAAAAAAACATTCTTTTGTATTAATTCCATAGTGATGCTGCATCGTTGTTTTCTTAAAGTTAGCTGACATTTGTCAAGCGTTCATGTGGATTATTTAATCAGATGTTTCACCTTATAGGGGAATACAATCTACCAATGAGGATAATATGGCCTATTAAAAAGTAAATAAAACATTAACTTGACACCAGTGACAGATATTAAAGAATTGTTCATGTGGAATATTTGTACAATCCTCAAGTTTCAATATTTAAACCAAGTGTTCACTATGACCTTCCCCCTCTGTTCCATGCATTTTCATATACGCAGCAAGAGGTTACGCATCACTTTCTGACGGGTGTCTTGCGCAACTCCTGAGATGATCTGAATAACTATCTTTCAAATCATCAGTTGTGGTTGATATCAAGTGAAACCCTCTCCCTTTAACTTGTCTTCATAAAAAAAATTAATCCAGTGTTGACAAGTCAGGGGATCTCGAGAGGTTGTGGGAGTTCAGTTATTTGACTGCTTAGGAAATTCTTCTTTCAGCCAAGTGAGACATTCATTGGAGGTGTGGGATGTGGCTCCATCTTGAAACCACAGATTCTTATTATTTATCACCCTATTCCTTTGATAAGTCTTCAGCATGTAAATTATAGGGACCATAGATTAGTGACGAACTCTATTCACACCAGATGGTGTTTTTTGGAGAGTGAAGTGATGATACTTCTTCATGTTCTTGAGGCTTTTCCATACCCCAAAATCTGTAATTCTGTTTATTCACCATCCCATTAATGTAAATATGGCACTCTTCAGAGAAATGTCATTGATACTGAGGTCTTCTTTTTCCAGTACTTCAGAAAAGCGGTAACAAAATTCATGCCGTCTTCTGTGGTCATTTTCATTAACTGCCTGGAAAAGCTGGATATTGCAAGGGAAAAGGCCAATGTCCCCCAGTATCTGTCGCACTAGTGTGCGACTGATTCCTCTTTCAGTTGAGAGTTGTCTTATTGATTTGCATGGACTTATCTTCAAACAGAATCTATATAATAATAGCGTAAGGACTCGACTTTGTTATCCCTTTTGCGCCGCACCCAGTGACCCGATGCCCACGGCACTAATGGATTTACGATCTACGAACCGCGCTCTTTGTTTATCACGTACAGCCATACTCGAAAAATCTGAATTGGCCGACGTTGGGGCCCAAAAGCATCCGATTAACGGCCGATACGACGCCATCTTATTGGCGTCTGCTGGGTGAAGGCGACAGCAAGCCGTCCGCTGATTGGACAGTCGAAGGCGACAGCAAGCCGTCCACTGAGTGGACAATCCAGAGCATGCATTTGTGCCGGTGTCGTCGATCGCGGTGTACGCTAACCTCAGCAGGTGGGTTTACCATAATTTCTTCCATATACTGTGATTACAACGAAGTGAAACCGATCAGCAGCCCATCAGTATCATATAAAGCAATAAATACCAAGGCTTCAGCTTCTGAAAGCTTAAAACAAAGTGTACTTCGCCGAGTGACGAAAAGTAGGCGTGGCGTAGGCCTAGGCCCTACCTATCCAGTTGTTGTGTTTCCGTTGTGGCCATGATCTCAACAATTGGCGTAGGCCATGTGGCGTAGGGTAGGTCATGATCAGCCCCCCACCCCCCTTTCGTTTCACCAACTCCTGCATCTGCCACCGTTCATGATTATCAAAGTAGGCTTTACCCTGTTCACGATAAGGTAGAAATCAGTGAGTTGTATACGAAGAGATAAAAGGATGGCATTGACTTCGAGACAGTACGTGATATTTTCAAAAGTATATCGTAGCGTTGTCATTTAAGTAGATTGCAATAAATACGTTGTTCATATACGCACTCTTCATTCTCATCTTTCTTCCTAACTCTTACTCGGACAAGGAAATCCCCTATGCCATCCATAATGGTACACTCTATCCATACACCACATCCTCCCTTCCGTGGATGTTCCACGGGTTTCGGCTAGTTCTAATTATTGTTCTTCTAATTCTTTGTGTAAATGTTCTTGTTGGCATATAGCTTCACTAGTCTCTGGGACACGAACACGAACATACCATCCTGAACAACCCTTATTCTTGCTTGATAATGAGCCGGGATCTTTCATCTTTCTCAATGTACATGTCATAAATAAAGATGCACTTCTCTATGTTAAATTTCCCCATTATTTTTAATACCTGTCAAAAAATACACCGTCACAGGCAATATGAGGAAAATTCCCATTTATTCATAATCATATTGCTAAGAAAATATTGGTATGATCAATGTTGCCCCCTTATTATAGTTCGCCTTGTATATAATGCACAGATCCAATGTGGTCATACGCTTTTCCAAATGTGTACCCTGCAATTAAAATGGTTCCTTTACGTGTTGTCACATCACCACCTTGGCAACGCAGCACCTCACTATTCCCAGGTTCAATTCGTGACAAAAGAGGCATTAATTAGTATGTGGCTCAGGCAGGAATATATCTGTACGTCAATGCTCCTTTAAGTGAATGGCTTGGTGGATCGAGCAGTGGATAGTATATTTGTTTTTGGAGGTTAAATGGTGCAAATGTTGCTTATAACTACAATTGGGTTACATTGCATTTTTTTTCGTTTCCATGCAACTGACCAGCTGTGGATAATAAAAAGGAGATGCATTTGTCTGTTCTGCACATTTTGGTGCTGGCATGGCTAAGTCTGCCTGTAGTAAAAATAATTCTCTCCCACCAGCAGGTTATTATGGCAGTGCACGGCCCTGGTGGGCTGTTATTTGCCAAAAATACCCTGTCCTTAGCTAGTCAGTATTACGCAGTAATTTCGCAAGCACACCCACGCCTTTGGGCTTTCTCTCTATATCTCTCCCCCCCCCCCCCCCCAATCTCTCTCTCTCTCTCTCTCTCCCTCTCTATTCTTTTGTCTTTTCTCTTCTTTTTGCTTTTCTGTCTCTTATTTTCTTCTCCTTCCTCTCTCTCTTTCTCTCCCTTTTTTTCTTCTTCTCCTTCCTCTCCCTCTTTTTCTTCATCTCCTTCCTCTCTCTCCCTCTTTCTCTCCCGCTGAAAGAAGAATTTTGCACCCCATCCACTTCGTGCCTGATGCAGTCGCCCCCACTGCCCCACCCCTCCCACCTCCCCCCCTACCCCCCCATCACTACGCCACTATTCGTAGGGATATACATATACATCATGCATCAAGAGATAGTGTGAACACTGTATAGGAATTTATTGAGGCCTCATCTAAAATATTGTGTACAGTTTTGGTCACCACTTATGAGGAAGGACATGGTTGCGATAGAGAGGTTACAGTGAATATCTACTAGAATGATTTGAAAGCTAGCTAGACTAAGCTATGAGTAACAGTTGAAGGAGACAAGACTATACATTAGATTGGAGGGGATTTAATTGAGATGTTTAAGATGATGAAGGGTATAAAGTCTTTGCAAAAAAATATGTACGGAATTTTTTCAGCAGAATGGACAGTGATAGGACCAGGGGCCACAGCTGTGACTGAGAGTAAAGACAAGGAGAATTAGGACAGTAATCCTGCGTCATGTAAAGTCTTTTCTTTGCACACCTGAACTTTTATTTACCTACAGGGCCTTAATCTGCAGATTGACGCAGTATTGCTCTCACCTCTGGGATGTTACCCCTGTCTTACACCATGCTCAGATTGATTGTGTAATCCAAGACCTTCAAAATATTGGAATCTCCCAAGATGAATCTGAGTCCCCCTATCATTTTCACATCTCAAACAGGTTGGTGATCTCTCTGTCTTTGACCTCCTCCTTTCTGGTGTTGGACCCTCTGCTCTTTCTGTGCTTTGTCCCTCCTCCCCCTCAGGATTCTGCATGGCACACAATTTTGCCAGTAACCCCCTACTGGTGAAACTCCAAAATCCAGACTCGCTGCTCATCTCCACTCATTTGGTCCTCTTTTGTTCTGTCCTGTGAAACCAACTTTTTCAGTCTTTTCAATCTCATTCTTCCTTCCAGGGCTTCAACACTGCTGTTCACCACAATCTCAGGTCATCCTCAACCATGATCTTTTTTATCACCATTAACCTTACCTTCCCCAAGCCCACCTCTTTCCGAGTTTGCTGTTTTTCCTTCCATTTCTGTGATTGAGAGTTTGTGGCTGTATCCATCTTGTTCACCCCATGTGGCCTTGCCCAGTTCTTGTCCACATTCTTATAGGTAAAGCTAATAGGGATTTTGTTATGTTCATAGCCGGGGATAAATTATATATCAAGAGGTATTAAAAATACGGAACAAGTCTCCCTCTATTTTGTCCCTCAAGCCTGCTGTTGGTGTCCTATTCAACCCTCATGTCCCCCCACTCTACTGTTCTTTACCTCTGCCACGAAGGTGGATGGAGGTTGTGTTTTCACCCCGATCTTCTTGCCTGTCTGTGAACAGGATGTCTCAAAAAGTTGCAGACAGATTCTGACAAAATTTGGTGGACAAGTTGGGTATGTGACAAGGATGAAATGATTAGGTTTTGGTGAAGATCCGGATTCGGATCAGATAATTTTTTAAAAGTGATTCTTCACGATTGAGTTGGAGGGCTAAAACCAATATATAGCATGATATCTCAAAAGGTTATGGATGGATTTGGACAAAAACGGGATGAACAGGTTGGGTGTATGACAAGGACGAATCGATTCGATTTTGTTGACTATCTGTATCTGCATCCGGAAACGAGAGGTTTAAAAAAAAAAAACTTTTTTTACGTGATTCTTCACCATTGAGTGATGGGACTGAAAACGATATTGCATAACATCTCAATGTTTACAGATTATGACAAAACTTGGTGGATGAGTTGGTTAGGCGACAAGAACTACCCGATTAGATTTTGGTTCAGGTTTGAAATCAGCTCTGGCCTATCAGTGGGATACAAAACGTAAACTGTTCAGCCTGGCGGAGGTATGCAATCTACCGTGTACCATTCTAGATTTTTTTATTTTTTTTTTGTATACTGAATCGAGGCTCGTGAAAGAGCTAACATTTATTTCACAAACAAATCAACCAGACAAACAAAATATACAAAAAGAGGGAGCGGAAGACAAGATGGGGAGAGAAGGGGAAGCACACAACCACAACATTTGAGAGCAGGGAGAACTGTGGGAAGGAGAGGGCTTGGGGGGAGGAGGCGTGGGAAAGGGGGTGGGGGGGGGGGGAGAGGTATAAAACACAAGGGGACCGAAATTAGCGGGGGTAGAAAAGATCAAGGTTTTGGATGGGGGAGGATAAGAGATGGTGGTGAACAGCTGTTTTAAAGACCTGGAGGGTGGAGTGGGATTGAAGAGAGTGAGGGAGTTTGTTCCAGAGGTGGGAGAAAAGAGGAATGAAGGAGTGAAGGTGAGCAGAAAGTCTTGATTTTGGCAGTTTAACCATAAGAGGGTTGCAGGCAGATCTTGTGCGACCTGTAGGAATATTTGGGGGACAGAGCCTAGAGAGAGCTGGGGGGGGGCAAGGCCAGAGAGGAGTCGGTAGAAGACGGAAAGACCACCAACCTGCCTGTGGTGAGTGAGTGAAAGGCCCTTGGAGTTAGCTTCATCGCGGGAGATTCCAATGATTCTGAACGCTTTGGTTTCAACAGCGTGAAGACGAGCTAGGTGTGAGGCAGGAGCACCAGACCAGAGGGGAGAGCAGTATTCCATAGAGCTGCGGATGAAAGCCTTGTATGTGGTGAGGAGCTCAGGTGTGCCAAGGAAGGACTTCGCACGACGGAGGATGCCCAGTCGGCGACTGGCTTTGGAGGCCAGATTTGAAATGTGGTTTTCCCAGGAAAGATTATGGCAAATAGTGATACCCAAAAGCTTGAGTGACAGAACTTCTTGGAGAGGATTATTCAGAAAGTGGATGGGAGGGTTGTCCAGTCAGTCTTTTCGGAGAGACATCGTAAGAGTGTGAGATTTATCAGGATTGAAAGACATATTCCATTTGTTTGCCCAGTCTGTGATTTTGTCCAGGTCTGCAGAGAGTGAGGAGGCTGCAGACTGCCGATCTGAGGGATGAGGAATGGAGCGACAGAGAGTAGAGTCGTCAGCAAAGAGATAGAGAGGATTTTCAAGAGAGTCAGAGAGATAATTGATGAAGACCAGAAAAAGCACAGGGCCCAGAACACTACCTTGGGGAACTCCAGCCTGAACAGGAAGAGGAGATGAGAGAAACCCATTCAGGGCCACACGTTGACTACGACCAGAGAGGAAGTCCGCCAGCCATGCGTGGAGATTTCCGTGGATACCAAAGGAGGAGAGTTTGGTGAGCAGAGCACGGTGCCAGACCGTATCGAAGGCACGTGAAATGTCAAGGGAGACGGCTCTAATTTTCTGTTTGGCGTTGAGGACCTCCATCCATTGTTGAGAAAGCAGAAGCAGCATGTCCAGAGTAGAGTGACCAGGTCTGAAACCAAATTGATGATCAGAGATCAAGCCATTGGAGAAGAGGAAAGATTTCATATCTCAAGCAATGATGGATTCCATGACTTTGCTGATAATTGGGAGAAGGCTGATTGGTCTGTAGTTGCTAGGATCTGTTTTTCCACCTTTTTTGTGCAAAGCGGTGATGTTGGCTGATTTCCAAGCAGATGGCAGATGACCTTGAGCAAAAGAGAGGGTGAAGAGAACAGAAAGAGGGAGTGAAAGAGCGGAAGAACATGATTTTAGGACCCGTGGGCTGATGCCGTCAGGACCAGTTGCAGAATCAGAGTCGAGGGTTGACCAAAACTTTTCCACCTTGTCAGGAGGAAAGGACACAGAGTCCAGGAGCAGCTGGGTACGACTGGGTACGGTGGGTACAGAGAGGGATGGGTTTGGGACACAAGATTTAGAGGCAAACACAGAGTTGAGGCATTCAGCTTTTTCACGTGCGGAGTCAGCCGTTAAGCCGTTTGAGGTGAGGGAGGGGATGGAGGGGGAACAAACACCAGAAACAGATTTGACCAGACGCCACCAGGATTTGGAAGAGGGAGACAGATAAGAGAGTTCGGTCTTGAGAACGGTGAGATATTGTTTCCTGGCTCTCCTGAGGGTGGACACACACTTGTTTCGGGCTTTGTGAAAGGAAATGAGATTTCCTTCCGTTGGATTTGCTTTCCAGGAGACGAAAGCAAGTTGTTTCAGGGCAACAGCCTCACCACAAGATTCCATGTACCATGGACGGGAGGAAGGGTATGACAACTGAAGACGAGATGGGATAAATCTGTGCATGAGAGAGAGCAATTTACTTTGAAAGAATTCCCAGGATGAGTTGATGTCAGAGGCGGTAGAGATGGGAGACCAGTCCAGATGATTGATGGCTGCTTGAAGACCGTGCCATTTGGCCTGAGTGAAATGCCACTCGTCGATGCTGAGGAGGCTCTCTGAGAATGGTCAGAGAGATGTCCACTTTGACAAGCACATGATCAGATGAGCCGATTGGAGCAGAAGAAGAGCAGCAGACATTTTCAGGGAAGTTCGTCATAACCAAGTCCAGAAGAGAAGATGCTCCGTTGACTGAGATCCGGGTCAGGAATTTGACAGATTGTGTCAGTCCCAGTGAGTCGCAGAAGTCCTTTGCTGAAGAGCCATGGCTGGTGAGAGAGGTACCCACACCCAGCCAACTGGCATGGTGACAATTGAAATCACCACATATGAGGAAGAGAGAGTTGGAATGGGTAGATAGAAGTTGGTCCATATTATCATACAGCGAGATGTAGATGGAGTCATCACTGTTTGGTGGACGGTACAACACACATATGAACAAAAGGTGGGAGCGAAGGGAAGCCGTAGCCAAAGGTATTCCTGGGGGTGAGGTGGAGAGAGGGCAGTGGACGGCGAGTGAGGAAGAGAGTTTTTTATAAAGATAGCAACCCCACCTCCAGGACGAGCACCCATGTGCAACCCCACCCGGAGGAGGGAGTAACCTGGGAGAGATACCAAGGCATCAGAGACATCATGAAGGAGGAAAGTTTCTGTTAAGCAGATCACATCTGGTTTGTCAGAAGCAACCTGTATGGAGAGATCAGTTAAGTTTGAGCGAAGGCCCCGGATGTTTGAGGTCCATACCGTTAATGAAGAGGAAGGGGGAGCATCGGGTACAGATCAGGGGGGGGGGGAAGGGTAGGGTAAGATGTGGAAGAGGAGCAAGAGGTAGGGAGAGCTGTTGAAGGTGTGCCAGAGATTTCAGAGATTTCAGAATCGCTTGGAGAAAGGGAAGAATGGGGCGGACAAAAGGTTTGATGGAGATTGGGTGAGGCACAGTGAGGTGTTATTTGAGGAGGGGAAGAGCGAGGCAGAAGGTTGGGGGAGATGAAGATGAAAGTTGGAAGGGGGAAGAAGCAGGGAGGATGCTTTGAGGAGGAGGGGTGAGAGGGGAGGAGCGAGGGAGAGTCTCGGAGGGGAGGGGTGTGGGGGGAGTTTAGGAGGGAGGGGAGGGAAGGGGCAAAGGGGGAGATTTGAAAGGGATGGGTGATGGGGGGGATTTGGAGGGGAGGGGGGATGGGGAAGTTTTGGAGGGAAGGGGGGATGGGGAAGATTTGGAGGGGAGGGGTGAGATTGGATTTTGAAAAGTGTACGATTCATGGGAAACGAACATTTTTTGCAAAATGAGTTTGAGACCTTCGAGTCAAAAACACGTTTGAGGACGCTGAAGGAGGGGTGGAGTTCTGGATAGTTTAGGGAATGTAGAAAAGAGGAACTGTAAGAGATGGTATTATATATATATTTTGGAATGAATAGATTTGGTGAGCAAGACGAAAGCATCCTTTTGTAGGAGAAGAAGAAAAAGGTGTTATAATATATGAGAGAAAATAGTTGTTCAGGGGAGAGATTATACATTTCTAACCACGTGATCGCGTGATCGCGAACAACGTGAACGAAGAACGAACGAACAAATAAGAACAACAAATAAACGAATAAGACCTGAGAAGGAAATATTTTTTGGGGTTTTTTTTTTTTTTTTGAGTAGAGATATTAAACAAGGAGGTATGGGGTGAACGACTGGGACGAAACAGAGAACGAAAATAATTGCAGCGCATTCGACGAACCGCTGAGAGAAAAACAAAACCACAAGGTCGGAGACGGTACGGTAGCCTAAGCCTACGAGTACTAGGCCTCAGAATACTCGATACGCATTAACCGACGATTGTGTATACATGTACGAAAAATTAGCACCGAAAATTTTCCTAAAGATACGCTATAGGTACACACACCGAAAGATAGATACAGTCTCGACAAAAACACAATTGTGAAAGATTACTTAGCTTCGAAAGCGTGAGCGCATGGAACAGCTTCGAAAAGACGTGACCTCGCCGTGATCTCGCGATGGGGAGGATTTGGAGGGGAGGGGGGATGGGGAAGTTTTGGAGGGGAGGGGGGATGGGGAAGGATAGGGATAGGGATGACATGGGGAAGGTAAGGATAGGGATGACATGACATGGTGGTGCACTGCTTGCCTAAAGCCTTGGTGGGAAGAGTGTGAAAGAACAGCCTCTGGAAGGTTTTTTTTTTCTATCGAGGGAAGAAGTGAGGACCAAAATTTGTGCTGTTATATCCTGATCCATTCCATGTTCTAGCTTTTCCACGGGTCTCAACACTATACAAAAACGAATTCATTCTCGTGGCAAAGATGGAAATGACCTTGTGATGTTTGTGCTTAAAAGATAAGCACTGCATCAACCAATAAGGGTACGATGCCTCTTCCACTACCAGGTACGAGTACCGTGTCGAGATGGTGCATCAGGCCTCGAGTGATTGCAGCAAGAACATAATTCGCGAGTTTGCTTCTGACTTTGAAGTGGGCGAGTGTTGGGGTTACAACCGCTTTTTTCGCCTGGATTTGCTGGCCAGCGAGGGTTATCTCAACACCGGCGATGACTGTGTTGTGCTCAGGTATGTGCCTTGCTTTTTGTGTTGTTTTAGCTGTTCAAAATGATTGGGATTAAAACTTCAAATTCCGATTTAAGCAATTAAATGCAACTGTGATTTTTTTCCCCTCTCTCTTAAAGGGTGAGGCTCATGAAAGAAGAGCAAGGTTAAATTGATCGTGCGGTCGTGTGGCAATAATTGGACACACCTAGCAAAGGAATAAATGAACAGGAAAGAGAGAGAGCACGAGGAGAGAGGTCCATCCACATCTTCCAACAGGAAGGTCCAAACAGTACACCTACAAGTAAGAAGGTTGAATTACTATGGGTTAATGGGAGTAATAACGATTGTAGGTAAGGATAGGGATGACATGACATGGTGGTGCACTGCTTGCCTATAGCCTTGGTGGGAAGAGTGTGAAAGAACAGCCTCTGGAAGGTTTTTTTTTTCTATCGAGGGAAGAAGTGAGGAGCAAAGTATTCGAGGTGTGCAGTCAGCCTGGATTATGGAAGTTTAACCAGGACACGGTTACTGGAAGAACACATGCATCGTGGAATTGTTGGCTCGTGTCAGAGGTTAAAGAGAATAGAGGGAGCAATGCTTCAGAGCAATGCAATGCTAGATAGATGGTTGAAAACACACCACCGACCTGCCTTGTGCTTCAGCCTCATCATTGGACATTCCAATAATGTTGAGATTCTCAGTACTCCTCAATCTAAGTATTAGGCCGTGAGCTGAGTTGTTCCATCATTCACTTCCGTTACATACCTTAGGCAAATAAGTGCATTTCATTTCGAATACTAGATCATCATGTATTATGTCGAAATCTGCAGTTCCACACTCAATATTCCACCACAAAAGGTTATTATTTATCCCCAGGACACATTCTCTATTTGCTATTTGTGCTGGCCTGATCACTCAGTGCAATGGCAACATTAACCAATCAAATGCAGGTGGATTAATTTACGGCGCTATTTTATTTTCGGCACGAAATTCTGGCCTACTCGGATTGCTGGAGGAGGGAACGTAAACAATGCGGCGTCTGATACTTTTTTTTTTTGTCCAAAATAAAATAGTAGAAATTTGATTGAAATCAAAGAGAAGAGCTGGGAAAGAATGTGAAAGTTTACATACTTCGGTTTATTCATGTAAAAACACCAAACAAGGCAGTCTGAAGATTGCAATTTGTATGATTCACATTGTAAAATGTAAAATAACAGTAAAATAACAATAATTACATCATCATTGCATCAAAATAAAAACAACACCATTTTAAAAAGATTTTGGTCTAAACCAATAATACCATAACCATTGCACGTTTAAAATCACAAAATATACAATAAAAGGTGGCCAACGTACTGTGGAAAAATGGTTATGAAAACACACATGATGTACAAAAATTAAACGTACTGATGATAACGGGTTCAATAAAGCTGTGAGGTGCGGAATGGTTGACTTGCTATACCACAACGAAGGACCTTCCACAACGAAGTGACTTAATCCTGGACCTTCCACAATGAAGAAGGTCCAGGATTACGGCGTTTCATTGTTGTAGGCAGTAACGAGATTGAGATTGATGGAAAGGAGGCAGCATTTCACGATTACGCTCCAATTTGTGGAGAGTTGTTCCAAACCATGTGAGAAGTTTGTCTCTGCGCTCTGATAAAGGAGGGATGTCAAGAGACACAATATTTTGTTTGTACGAGTTGCTGTTATAGATTGTTATGCAACGGATTGCACGCTTCTGCACTCGTTCAATCACGACACTGAGCTGATTTGCATGATCTTGCATTTTTCAGGTTTAGGTCGCATATTATTTAATTGATACCACACACTAAGAGCATCCATGTGCATTTGCATTGTAGTATGTTGTGACCTGGGAACTACTTCCACCAAAGTCAGATCATCGACATACTTCCATCTGTAATTTGTCATCTATGCTGCATCGTTGGTCATTGTGAGGAAGAGAATGGGACCTAACTTAGTCCCTTGCAGCGCACTCCACATGTGCTATCCAAGGGGTGGGAGGTAACTCCCTTGTAGCGAACTACTTGTGAAAAATCACACAAAAACTTCAGATAGTTGGGAGAATCGTGGGTTTAACCATGACTTCAATGAACTTTTGGACCACTTTGGTGTAATTTATAAGGTCAAAACCCTTCGTGAAGTCAATTGCGTAAATGCTCACATGATGGCCCGGTTGGACGATGCTTCTGTGAACTACATCGAGTATACTGACAAGGTCGTGGTTGTTTGAACTACCCTTTATGTTGCCAATTGAACTGGGTCAATGTGAGGTTTGAGGTCCACCATCAGCCAGTCCATCAAAAACTCCTCATAAACGCTGGAAAAAAAGAAATAAAAATAAAACTGGAGTGACTGAGATTGGTCGTAATTGGTTGTACTAGGTCACTATTGGGGCACTTTGATACAGCACAGACCAAGGCATTCTTCCATCTGTTTGGGTAACGTCTTCTTTGTAAACATTTATTTAAAAATGTAGTGAGTGGGCTTGATACCTCATAGGAAAATGCTTTAATCAATTGGGTCGGTACATCGTTCGGATGAGGTGCTTTAGACGTGTATACACCTCATATCTACTAATCATTGGGGGAGGGAAAGGTGCGGGAAAACAAGGACAAGCTGGAAAGGTCAAAAGCAAGTTACTCTGTGCAAATACTAGCGAAATGTGTGTTAAGTTCATTAACCAAATCATGAGATGTCATGTCTGTATCTGGCAATTGGAGAGATTTATTTTTGAAACCAATCAGATTTCTAATTTGTTGGTGCCATTTACCAGGTTCCGCTAGTTTCAGCTGTTCAATCTCCTGTTTATAGAATGTTTTTTCGCATTTTCTATTTCTCTTTGAACTAAATTGCGAAGTTGTTTGTATAGAACATTGTTGCCATGTTTATATGCTATGACCCGTTTTAGTATCAGGTGATAAAGATTGTTGTTGAGCCATGACTTGTCTGTTGATTTGTGCCTTATTATAGGTAAGCAGGCACACATTCAGCAAATACTATGCTGGATCTCATATCACTACGTACATAGAAGGCAGCGACTCCTGCGTATTCTGTACGATCTTGATGATAAAGATGAAAATTGAGTAGTTGGTAACAAATGGACGGTTTATTTGAAGAAAACCACATCTCAGTTACTGTCACGAGATGGATCTTGTTGTGATGTGCAGCAATAGTCGCTTCAAAGTCGTCAAACTTGTGACAAATATCTAGCATCAACTAGGACAGGAGTGCTGCTGCCAAGGATGGCGCAAGTTGATGTACCTTCTTAACATTGCGCAGAATCCGTAGCCTGTCAGGTGGACGATGTAGCTGGTTTCGTAGATGTGGTTCAACTACTTGCATCGGTCGTCGCATATGGCGAACTCTTTGATCAACCATATGCGCTGCCGCCTGGAATGGGGTTGCTGTACATCGTGCTGCACACTTGACTCTGAAGGGCCTCTGAAGGGCACACACTGCCTCTCATGACATGACTCTCAAAGGCCGGATCTGCCGGATCTGCCGGATCAGAGAGGTAGGACGACGAATGAGCGAGCAGGAACGACGAAACAGGCCATGATCAGGCGAGCAAGCACAATGATCATATAGGCAGGATGAGGAATAGCCGAAAAAGGAACGACAAAACAGGCCACGAACAGATGAGCAGGAACGAGCCGGTATTGGGTGCAACCGGAAGTGACCAGTGGCCAGTGAAGAGTTCGCCTCAAAATGGGCTGAGCTTGATGACGAGGAAAAAGTTACTTCTAGCGAGCTTTTCCAGTGTGAAGGAACGTACACACAAGAAAAAAACGTTTCCTTCGGCCAGTGTTTGAATTTGAGTCAAATTAATTTTCATAAGATGGTTAATCTCTTTTCCTGCTTGTTTTGAGGCCATTGGGATCTCGATGGACGTACGTATTTGATGAACATTGAATAAGAATCAGGACTGTGTTATCATGATAGTCATGTCATTAACCCCTGCTTGTTTGTTATCCATCCCCTAATACATTCTATCATACCTGCTATTCTGGGGTTTTCAGAGCAGTTAACTGAACAGTTGTTGGTTTGAGATTAAATTTTCTCATTGGTCATTCTCATTCTGATCCTGTTCAATATATACACTACTATTATCAAATGAAAGATCAATAACTGCATTGCAGTCTCCAGGAGGAAGCCAGATAGAATGACTTATAGCAGAGGGGTTGAATACTTATTGACTGAAGACATTTCAGCTTTTCATTTTTAATGATTTTGTAAAAAATTCTAGAAATACATTTCCCCATTGACATTATGGGATATTTTACACACACACACACACACACACACACACACACACACACACACACACACACACACACACACTTGAAGCTAAAGTGCCAAAATTGTTCCAGTGATAATCGGGGCAACGGGAATGATGAAGAAGAACCTCACGGAAGTTAAAAAACATTCCTGGGAATTTATGTATTAAAGTAGCAGCAATTTTCTGTCCGTCATTTACTCCCTTACTCCCTCACTCTCTCTCTCTCTCTCTCTCTCTCTCTCTCTCTCTCTCTCTCTCTCTCTCTCTCTCTCTCTCTCTCTCTCTCTCTCTCTCACTCTCACTCTCACTCTCACTCTCATTCTCATTCTCATTCTCATTCACTCTCTCTCTCACACCATTGGTCGGCCAGCTGGCATGACTCCACCCACAACAATGTCATTAGTAGGAAAGCTGACTCGCCCACTCGTAGTTTCGTTCTCATGCAGTTCAGGCTGAACACATCGTCGAACATGTGCTATTCACAATCGCCATGCCCGACCTTTACATTGCTAAAACCTAAACTTCCAGGAGCATGCGAGGCAGTGCTTCGTTACGTATACACCACCCACAAAAAGAGGGTTTTCAGTTCCACAGTGCCCTGCATATATTGCTACAAATAAACTACAATTGGAAGCTGTCCGGGGCTCGGTGATGATTCTGAAGAGAACCTCAGAACAAAATTTTGAGAACAAGAACACTTCACAGCTTGGTCCATGAATCACAATTCCATACTGAAACTGAGGTGGATGCACCGATCGTCCTGGAGGGACCTGGGAGGACTCGGTTCCACCTTTTGAAACCCACATGTGGCGAAAACAACCAACGACAAAAGCAGACGGGCGTTGCAATAGTCCCGCAACCCCTTTGGGGCGAGACTAACAATACGGACCAGTGGATCACAAAGCAATGAAATTATGTTCATGCCAATGCCCATAAAACAAGATATCTGGGATTAAATCACAAAGGGGCTGTCTAGTTTGCGGTGATGAAAATCTTAACATGGTGGTGATTATCGCTGCCGAAGTTTCTACTTTATTTTAGAGTTTGTTAGTATCTTATCTTTTGTTTTGAAAAGCACCCCCGACATCAAGTTTGATGGGTGTTGGCCAATTCACACCATAGTCAATCAGAAAACCTAACGCCACTCACTCCCAGCATCCTGCGGCTGAAGATTCTTTGAATCAAATCGACCATCCTACTTCCAGTCTATAAAACATCACAAGTCCAACCTCAGCCAAGATACAGTTTAAGTCGAGTGGTTGAAGGAGATTGGGCGATGAAAGGTGTCGATGTAATCACTGGAATGGAGTCTTGTCTAGTGGAAGTTGACATGACATGCAATTTCAAGAGAAGGATCTTGCAAGGGCATTTTCTGATGGTTCAACAAACCCAAGGTGCTGGCATCAATTGCAGTTTGATACAAATGTTTCGACATACCTTTTCTAACTGAACAACCTATTGGTGCAAATTGCCCCAAGTTATTAGTCCGTCCCCTGCACAGCAATGGTCAAGCGGGGTTTTGTAATCACGTTTGTGTGTGCGCGTGTCCGGGACCATAAAATTTTACCATTTCAGCTATTGTAATCAAATTTTCACCAAAGCTTTGTTATGATAATACGGAGAAGGCAAATTAATATATTTTTCAAAAGATCAAAGGTCATCATCACCGAAAATCATTCATTTTCATCCAATTGACCTGAAATTTAAATTTACCATTTGATTTTTGTCATCAAATTTTCCACAAAGCTTTATTATGAGAATATGGAGAAGGCAAATTAATAATTTGGTCAAAAGGTTAAAGGTCAACATTGCATAAAACTGCTAATTTTCACCCGATTGACCTGAAATTTAAAGAAGTTGCACATTGGGTCACCAAATTGGTTCACCAATCAAAAGCTACAAGTCGATTTTATATTAATTTTTTTCGATCAAAAGGTCAAAGGTCAACATTGCATAAAATCACCAATTTTCACCCGATTGACCTGAAATTTAAAGAATTTTCATATTGGGTCACTGAATTGGTTCACTAATCAAAATGTAGGAGTCGGTGGTTTTTTTAATTCAAAAGGTCAAGGTTGTATAAAATTGTCAATTTTCGTCCAATTGACCCGAAATTTTACAACTTTGCATATTGGGTCGCAGAATTGGTTCACCAATGAAAAGCTAGAAGCTGATTTTATTTTTTTATTTTTTATTTTTTAAATAAATAAAGATCCAAAGCTCAAAGGTCAAGGCAGCATAAAATCAATCAATTTTAATTTTGTAATTTGTTTAACTTTTCGTTATTTTGAGCATTTGGAAGAAGAAGAAGGCGTCAGCATACAAACGGATGTGGATGGGCTTTGCATTTTCAGATGCTTTCTAGTTTGTATTTATGACGACTTCTAGTTTTCTTTCTAGTTTACAATGTACCAGGATTAACACCAATTTGTACCATTCACTGTTTGTCCATTCTCTATAATTTGCCTTTGCTTATATGAATATGTAAGAATTGTTTATTTCTTCATATTTGTGAAGAGGTGTTTATATTGATGTTTGGAATATCAGGTTCCAGGTTCGACCTCCAACTTTCTACCAGAAATGTCGTGACCAGCAGTGGCATTTGGGCCAGCTGGAGACTTCTCAGACAGTCTACATCCAGCAGATAAATGATCTGAAGGAGGTCAGCACGCATTCAGTGGTTCTTTTCCTTTGTGTACATTGTGTTTTTAAAATGAGCTTTTAATTTATTTGGATTTGTACAATTGAGCATTATTATAGGACTCTTGGTGTGACATAATGGAGCATTATATTATTGAGTAGTTCCTCCCGCCCCCACCCCCCCCCCCCCCCCCAACTTTTCATTGTCGTGATTTTCAAGGGGCACTAGTTGGAGGGATGTTAGGGAGGGGGATTGAGGGTTGAGGGGGGGAGTTAGGGGGGATAACTGATGGGTCATACGCATGCGAGTCAATAGACATTTCGGAAGCCAGAGGGCATTTGATGATTAGTTTTGAACACTACGGCTGTAGTTGTAACGTTTTGTAAACTACAACCTCTCCTGGGCAGACCATGTATTAAAGCTGGCTTCCAAAGTAAGCTGCAGTCTGGGCATCTTCCATCGTGCTAAGGTTTTCCTTAGTAAATCAGAACCTTCCACAGCCTATCCATTCTAACTCTGTTCTTCATCGGCGACATCTTCAACTGTCACCGTGCTAGCTGGCTGGGTGCTAGTACTGACGTGGCATTGACCAGCCATGGCGTTGCAGCTAAGACCTTCTGTGACTGTGGGTCTGACCCAATTTGTAAACTTCTAGGCTCAGATTTCTGAAAATGCATTTTGCATTTCCTCCCTCCTCGTACTGGTAATGACTAACTTTCCATCTAATCTCTCCTGTTCCTCCTCTGCCCCTCTTAGCTCCTCTGACTATGCCCATGTCAGAGCCCATATCTCTCTGGCTGTTGTAAGGGAGTAAACAGTACCCCATCCCACCGATAGGCAGACAACTCCCGATCTGGAAATTATTAGATGCTTGTCTGATAAAATGGTACATGACATTAAATTCTCCAGAATCTCAGTCTCATCCTTTCTTTCCTTCCTTTCCGCATCATCAGGATGAAGATTACTGCACTGTCCCCTTGGGAGAAATGTCAAACAAACCCTCCTAATTATTCCCATGGTCATTGGCCATTGACTGATAGAGTTTCAGTCTCTTGAACCTCTCGGCCTCCCCTTAAACCACGATCGCTCCTGGGCAAACCATAGAGCAAAACTCCTCTGGCCTCCAAAGTTGGCCACAAAGAGGGTATCCTTTGTCATCTGAAGGCTTACCTTGAAATATCACAACTACTTGCAGCCTTTTTTCCCCCATTTATCTGTAGCTCAATAGCATGCTGATGCCCCATAATCACATCGGTCTCTCCTCGATTATTTGGAATCTAAAGCTCTCTTTATGATTGGAATCTCCTATGATGACTT